>NW_007232514.1:115722-160590 GCF_000164805.1 Carlito syrichta
CGGCGGCAACGGGCGGGGGAGGGGGCCGATCCCGCGTCTCCCCTCGGCAGACAATACAAGCGCCTCGGACCGAGTTCCCGAACCTGCCCTAGCCAAAATGGCGGCCGAGAAAGAGCGGAAGTGACGTAAGTGCCTCATTAGCATAAGAGGACTCATTGTCCAGCTAGGTGGGGGGGGCAGTGGGGGACAGCACCCCTACCCCCATGCCCCCCAGGGAGAACTCTCTCCCACCTGCGCCTGCACCTCACTTTTCCGGAGGGAGGGTGCCCTCAGCACCACCACCCCCACCTGGGGGAATTATATAATCCCCACTGAGGGGGAGCTCTCGCGAGAACCAAGGTTTGCCATTGACCCACTAGGAGGCGCCGCGGATAATGGCCGCAGTGCGCTCCCAGGGCCCGTGTGCTCAGCGGGCGCCTTCCTCTGGACGCAGCGCTGGCGGCGGAGGCAGAAGCAGCGGGCCGCAGCACGCCCAGCACTCAGTCAGGTGGCCGTGCTGGGGATCCCTGCGCGGGCCCAGCTGGGCCTGGACTACATCTGGCGGGAGGGGTGTGCAGGCAGCCCGGGCGACTCCACGTGCTCAGAGGCCCGCGCTTTCACGGGCTGAGCAGCGGCGGGAAGGGGCAAGGACACCTGGCTGGGCGCCCTGATGCCTTCTGCCTTAAGTGAGGCTTGAGGGCCTCGTGCTTCACACCCCGACTTGAGATGACACACGGATCCCTTCCCAGGCACGCGGGCCAGGAGGACAGGGCTGGGCCTTACAGAAGGCCCCTGCCCTGCCTCGACATTCTTCCAGGTCACTGGGGGACTCTTCTCTTGGGCCTTGAGAAAACAGATGGCTTCCCTCGTGTTTTGAGGCCACCCAACTGGTGCCACCTAAGGATGAGAAGCGACGTTGCCAGCGGGCCGCCACAAGGGCCCTATCCCAGGGACAGGAGCTTTTAGTGCCCCACAAGCTGGACAGCAAGACAACACGCAGGCAGAATCTGCTCTATAAAGTTAGGTCAGTCCCAGCCATCACGTTGTCTCCAACAGCTCTGAGCCCACCTTTGATAGTAGAGGGCATCGAAGTTTATCATTGGTTCAATCTTTGGAAAAGTAATATATGCCAATTGTGGAGAAACCAAGCCTGTTATCTTAGAATGTGAACTGTAAATACATTATCTTTTGCTGTTTCTTTAAATTTCAAGTTAAAATAGTTTCAAACCATACTTAGCATTCCCACAGAATCTGACTTAAATACAAGTAGCATAAGTTGTGGTTACATATAACTCAATGTCTAAGACTCCAGTTTGCAAGGCTAAGAAACGGTCTTTTATCCAATATACCGTCTTTCATCCAATATAGCAGTCCATTAGTTTCTGCAACCGTGATAAAATATATCTATACAAGCCAAGCCAGTATTTCAATAGCCGAAAAAAGCTGTAGAAGAAGGGGTGAGGGCAAAGCATCTGATTCCGAGAACGAACCATGAAGATCCTAATTACACACGTTGCAGAAGACAGGCAAAAGCTAGTCAGAAAGACCAGTTTATCTGAAGTTCAGTTTTCCTGAGATAGGCTTCGATTTCATGCAGCAATCATACAAATACAAAGGAAGAACATCTGGATTTCACCCTTGGCCTCATTTACAAAGCAAAAAAGGATGCTGGATTCAGATGTAAATGTTTAATGTTAAGAGTGTTCACAGCACCAGATTCACTACAAAAACGTATCGAAATAGTCCAGATTCTTTTCTAAATGACTTCCAAATGGTCAGAGAGTCTTCAATGCTCACTCTCTTTACTGTAAATCCCAATAGTGACAATGTTGTAATAATGACAGTGGCAGAACGGAAAAGCTTAAAAAGTCAAACATTACATCTCTAGTGAGAAGGCAATATTATCTCTACTTTAGACTGGGTTCTCTGAGGTGGTTACTTAATTTCTGCTCCACATACTTGACAATGAAAACTTAATTTGGGGTTTAGGTTAAAAAGATTCTAAAACTCCAAACAACCGGAGAATACAACATTTCTATTAATTTAGCTTAAAAATAACTGCATCACATACTGATGGATTTTCTAGTGATTAATGGTAAGTCACTTTCCCAAGGAAGGCGGGTCCCAGGTGAACAGCTCTGGATATAAGGGAAATGGAATGGTGGCAGCACTTACTAGAATGTGTGCTGTGGTCTCAATGACAGGCGTGGGATAGGTTTTCACGTGCGAAATGACACCTCAGGCTTTACAATCTGGGACTAATTTCTAGAGTAGGATCCGTCAGAGAAATGCAAATTTTAAAAAGCATACTTTCAATTTCTTAAGCAGTCAAATGTAGCCAGGAAAATGAGTAATTAGGAATACTGTTCACTAAATACCACTATTAAGTGACTTAGCGACACCTCTTCCTTTTATTTGCAAAGGAAAGTCAACTTGATCTTAAGCT
Source organism: Carlito syrichta (assembly GCF_000164805.1). Lineage (NCBI taxonomy): Eukaryota > Metazoa > Chordata > Mammalia > Primates > Tarsiidae > Carlito > Carlito syrichta. The sequence goes on from NW_007232514.1 coordinate 118,148, forward strand.
TATTTACTCAAAGTATGTCCTTATTTCAATTTTTAAAAATACTGCATGATCCAAAAGCTATGCTACAGTTAGAAATTAATTGATCCTTTTTGAAGGTAGGCAAATGTAATATTTGCACTGGCTTTATTGTACAACTTAACCTGAATTTTAACTGGACGAACATTTTTCTGAAAGAAGAAAGAGATGGCTGTTTATAATAGAGTTGTAAGCTTTGTTGAGGGTGGGTCTTGAAATAATATAAAAACAATTGCTTTGAGAAAAAAATATTTAATTCAGTAGGATGTTTAAAAATTACTATAGCAGCTAAGTTTGTGCCTCAATGCCATCAATATTTTTCCTTACTGATAGAGGCTACTGCTAAAAAATGAAAAGAGTTATTGCTCAAGAGGAAAAAAACCCAGTGATGTAATTAACTGTTGCCAGACTGTTTTCCAATTCACAATAGATATTTTAAATACACTTCTTTTGGTAGACAAAATGCTTCATCAATTCAACAGCTGAAAATAATCCACCTCTAAAGTCTGTTCTAAATGTATTATTTTATCTGCTTTAAGAAATTTAAAGTAATTTTTGAGGAAAGGGCAAAGGTGTGTTCTTTTTCAGTTCATATATTTTATGAATATAATTAACATTCCTCTTCTCACATCTATCAGGTATAAAGCACTATGAATCCAGTTTTTTAAAGAATATTTAAAATTATTCCCCATGTAAGAAATTCTGCATTCACATACTCTAATGAAAGCAGCAATATTTTATACAAAAACCCATATGTATTTATTTATAGGTCTTAATACAGCAGAATGTAAATTAAGAACATTGCTCATTAAGCCAGTAACTTTAAAATTATTTAATTTGAAATATAAAAGACGTTCTTCAGAAAAAAAGATTTGCATGAAATCGACCTTACCTTATGGTTTATACTCTAAGAGTACATTTTATAAAAATCAGTAACCAGGCTTCTTTTATGTTTAAATTGAAATGAACATAAAGCATAAATGAATAACCTTCTTTTATGTAGTAGCAAAAAGAGTCAATAATCCTTTCAAGAAAGAGACTATTTCATTTCCTCCCAACTTGGATTCACCATAAACACGATCCACAAATGATATCGGAACCTAGTTAAAAAAAATACACATTAAAGTCAGTCTCCAAGAAAAAAAATTAGAAAGCATAGCAGGTATACAACCATTAACAATACAACAGAAACTGGATTAGTCTTACAGCAGAAGTCCTTCAAGTAAGGTCAAAATTAGAGAACTCTTAAGGCAACGATGTGTGTCTCCAAGTCTTCAAAATTAAACATACATTTTACTTTCTAAAAATAGACCACATAAAACAAATCTACAGCTGTTTAAAAAGCACTGATCCTGAGTATCTTGGTTTATTCAAGTTTTAGTTTGCATTTCAAGGAAAAAGTAAAGTCCAAAAGTAAAATGGCCTTTCACTTGTCTTTTTTAGTTGTTTGTCAAATTTAGCTATTGCAGTTTAGCATTAAGTTAAAACTCTTCTAACTTCCACAAAGAAGTGGCATTCTAGGGTGACTATTTTCTTGCTTTGAGTAAGAGTTCTGCTGTTAAATGTGGGGAGTCTTCTCTGCGAGCTTACTAGTCAGTCCTCAATATTACAGATCAGCTATCTCTCTTGCTCTCCAATTCCTGGTCCTGTTCATTTACTCACAGGAACTGGATACGTGGGATTCATCCTTCATTTAAGGTATATTGGCTATGGCAAAAGGAAACACAGCAAAAAGACTCAGCCCGTACTGCTGACTGGTCAGAAGAAAGGGCTGGATGGAGAAGGTACCAGTAACTTTCATTATTTAAAAGAGGATGCTGCCTGTTAATGTTTGAAATTTTGGCAGGTCAAATGTAGTAACTGGCAAGGGATTCCAATTGTTACTCCTTAGGGCATGGACATTCTAAGCAACTAGAAGACTTCCACAACCATTTAGCAGTTATAAAAGTTAAGCTTCTTGTGATAGTAAGTGTAACCCTTACTGCTCCTTTACGACGAATATGACACAATATTTAGCATCAGTTGCATACCTCACCAATAGTGTAATTCAGCTGCCTTGCCCGAACAATCATCTCCATCTGAAAGACGTAGCCTTTAGAAACACATTTTTCTATTAATTTCTGTAGAACTTCTTTTCGGTATAACCTGTAAGAAATCAGAATATATATAAACATCTGGATAAATACATTTGCCTACATGTAGCTTGACTTTTCAAAAAGTTCACTAGTACTTTAAAGCCTAACATTTTCACTGGCCATTGTTACACAGAAAAAGTCCTCAGAATTTATGATTATGCCACATCAGTCCTGAACAAGAAAGGCTATGAAATATTTGCGAAATAATATAGAATTCTGAATGAATTCTCAATTTTTTTTTTTGAGTCAGAGTCTCACTGTCACCCAGATTGGAGTGCAGTAGCACAATCACAGACACAGTCAGTATATCTTGTAGAGAATTGTTTTCTACAATATGATCAGAAATTATTCAAGTACAGTAAAATGAATCATTTGATACAGAACTATCCATTATTTTTAGTTTTTAAACTTCCTTAAAATTTACCTTTTGACTGCCTGAGCCCAGGGATTCGCGACCAGCTTGGGCAACTCAGTGAGACCTCATCTCTACAAAAAGCTAAAAAATTAGCTGGGCATGGCAATACGCGCCTATAATTCTGGCTACTTGGAAGGCTGAGGTGAAGGGATTGCCTGAGCTCAGTAGGTCAAGGCTGCAGTGGCCATGATCATGCCACTGTACTCCAGCCTAGGTGACAAAGTGAGACTATGATTCAAAAAAACAAAATAACCCCCCCCCAAATCTTAAGTTGTATGTTCCAGATATTGAAACAGAGTTGACAGATGATGAGGAAGCAATAATATACATTAGATGCTAAGAAAGAACCTCACAATTAACAGATATTTCCCCAAAAATGTCTATAATGAATTTCCATTTCTCAAGATTTACTTCATTCCCTAGGATAAACTAAACCCCTCGAGGATGAGTTTGGGAAGGTAGTTAAAACAGCAATCACAAGAGACAATCTTAATAGGATTCAACTATCACCAACTGAGGTTACAGTTAGACACTTCCAGTAAGCAAAGGGGCAGCCTAACTTTAAACAGATTGCGGGCTAAACCCAGGGGAGTACAAAGTTAACACAAGGGAGTTGGGAAGTCCTGTGGGTGAACCCAATCGCTTTTTTCAGTAACTGAATAGCAGGGAGCTCCCTGTTTTCAAAATCACAGAGGTTTTAAAAAAACTTTAGAAGATCAGAGTCTCAGCAGGTAGGGAGGCAGCAATTTCTACTATTTTGGGGGGAAAAAGAAAGTTAGGAGAAACAGTTGGGTGCAACTCTGTTCTCTTCAATGTTAAGGCCACCTGGACCTACAACGCCCGTGGGTTTTGCCTGGAGCCCACGTGATTTTCCCAGGCTGCCCTGTCTGTCAGCTATGAAGTGGGTATAAGACAAGAGCCCAAACCCGGAGGAATCTGAGAGCAGTTGGTGTGTGCCCTCCTTCAGCCTTGGCTTCCATAAGAGTCCAAAGGAGTAAGTTTGGAAAAAACAGGAAGAAGGAAGAATCCAATGGTAGTAAAGTTTATTCAGTAACAAATAGTTGTTGAGCAACATACTGGGTTCCAGGCATTGTTTTATATTTTGGGATTTAAGCAGTAAACTAAGAATTAACTAAAGACACATATCAAACGCTGTTCAGTAGAGAAGGGAACATTGGGATTATAGGGTGGGAAGAACCATGATAATGATGGGACAATGTGCAGCATTACATTTAAAATTGGGATTAGGTTACGAATTCTATACTAACTTTAAAAGTCATTTTATTCTAGTTAAAAGCCATTTTCTAAGATATTTCTCTTCAGTGCCACCTGCCTCCCCACCATCCCCACAATATCTTTAAATTATGGCTAACAGGGCTGGGTGCAGTGGCTCACACATGTAATCCCGACACTTTGGGAGGCTGAGGCAGGAGGATTGCTTGAGCCCAGGAGTTTGAGATTAGCCTAGGCAACATAGTGAGACATCGTCTCTACAAAAACAAACAAACAAAAAATTAGCTGGGTGTGGTGGCACGTGCCTGTGGTCCCAGCTACTTGGAAGGCTAAGGCAGGATTGCTTGAGCCCAAGAAGTCAAGGCTGTGATGAGCCATGATCATGCCACTGTGCTCCAGCCTAAGGAAGAGTGACACACACAACTCAAAAAAAAAAAAAAAAAAAAAAAAAAATACAGCTAACAGTTAATGACAATGAGCTTTGTCTAATGACATGTGGAACTTTAATGAATGTAATTAATGAACCACTACTCTTAAGATAATGAACTTCAACTATTTAAAAACTTGTGAAATTAACAGACTCACTTCTGTCTGTAGCTCTATAATTTGTATGGAACACAGCCAGTCACTGCTCTCACCACATGAAATCTAAAACCCCCCAGGCCACCCTTCATCCCTACCCCCTCCACCAATCCACAGACGGTTCTGATGGCAATGAGGTGCCCTCATGCTCCCTGCTGGGTTTTTCTTCACAGCCTCTGTCTCCACAACCCATGGAACTATACCCTGGGTTTGCCTTCAGAACCACCCCACCTGTGGCCTGTCAAATCTATAGAGATTCTGTGTGCCACCATTCTTTGCATTGTTGATACACAGCAATCAGAGACTTTAATCAGATCACACGATTCTTTTGCCTTAAGGAGAGATGTATTTATAGGGGTCCCTCTCGTATACACCAGGTTTGGCTTTCTAATCAATTTACTTTTTAATTCTAGAGAGGTTTTTCTCTATATTTGACCTTCAACAGCCAGCTCCGAATTTGTGTGCGTGTGAATTTTGACATTAAAGGCCCTACATTTTCCTGCATTAAGGACCTGAGAATCAACATTACTTAATGAAAAAAAAAGCAAGTATCATGTAATATAAATGATTAAGTAATGCATGGGGTTTGATGCCTCATAGTAGATCCCCAGGCATTTTAAAGTTTCAGAAAAAAAAAATCTGGCAATCTTTTGTCGCTTGGCATGGTCACATAAAGCAGTTCACACCTACTATAGCAAATAAAAAATTAAACCCCCTCCCCATGCACTTACAAACAAATGTAAAAAACTTGAGGAAACCAAAGCTTTGGTCAAATCAAACAAGATAAATTTTTGTAAAACATATGCATAACAAGGTCTATATAAATATTAATATTGTAAACTTTTCTGCAGACAACGCTGTTAAGTATTCATATGAATTGCAGAAAATCACTGCAATAGGTGCTGTTGTTGGAGATGATCAGTAACGACAATGTTCCAGATGAGAAGCTGAGCCTCAATACTGATGTCAACAAGCATACTAACCTACAGCCTGCCTGCAACTTACAAAGCAAAAGTACATTTCTCCTTAAGATGTTTAAATCCATTAGCAGCTTCTAAGTAATTTCAATGTGCCTGTTTAGCATTCCAGAATAAAAATAAGGTAGAAATGAATAGGATTTCTTTAAAACAGCCACTGTTATGCAAGAAATTTAGGCAAGAAGTCATAAATAGTGGAAATTTTCACTATACCTGAAACTTCCTGTTAAATCAGATGCCCCTGGTCTCAGCAAAATCTGAGTTATAAAATTGGCCCCACGGCTGTCAAAACAATCAAATTTTCTTTATAAGATACAATTCATAAACAAGAGAAACATCAAAGAGCAGAGTGCTATAAATGCTACAGTGATTTCATAAATGCAAGACTAACTTCACAAAAATGTTATTTCTCTAGAACAAAGAAATTTTTAGTCAAGGAAAGATCTGATACTCATTTTTCAAAGAAGAATAGTGATTTTTATTCTTTGACAGTAAAATTTAGAAAAGACCTACAAAAATCTTTCCAAACTTTAGGTAAGAATGAAAACAGATAATGAAACTGATATTTACCAACAGTCATTATTTAGAATTATAAATATCTTTTTTTTCTTTTTGAGTCTGGTTTTCATTCTGTTGCTCAGGTTGGAATGCAGTGGCAAGACCATGCTCACCAAAGCCTCAGTCTCCTGAGCAGGTAAGACCTCAGGTGCATGTCACAATGCCTGGCTAATTATTTTTTAAATTATTTTTGTAGAGTTGAGGTCTTGCTGTGTTGCCCAGGCTGATCTCAAACTCCTGAGCTCAAGCAATCCTCCTGCCTCAGTCTCTCAAAGTGCTGGGGTTATAAGCATGAGCCACCACACCTGGCCAGAAATATGAACATCTAAAGAACAGCAAAAGAGCCGGGCTCGGTGGCTCAGCCTGGAATCCCGCGCCTTTGGGAGGCTGAGGTGAATGGACTGCCTGAGCCCGCGGGTTTGAGACCTGCCTGGGCAGCGAGACCTCATCTCTACAATAAATCAAAAAATCAGCTGGGCATGGTCGCGCATGCCTGTAATTCCGACTACTTGGAAGGCTGAGGCAGAAGGATCGCCGGAGCCCAGCAGGTCGAGGCTGCGGTGACTGGGAGCGGCCACTGCACTCCAGTCTGGGCGACAGAGTGAGAAAAATAAAATAAAATAAAATAAAGAACAGCAAAAGAGATCAAGGACTTGGAAAGGACTTTTCAGATTTTAATAAGCACAGAGAGAGCAACTGTTCACCCAGCTAATGTGTCAGTCTGCATAAAAATGATCTTAAATATTTTAAATGACTTGAGGTTTCACAGTTAAAGTGCAGAATTGAGATGAACTTAATGGGATCTTCAATAATAAAGTGGGTGATAAAAAACAATATTAGTATTAATATTTCTAAAGTCATATTATTGGTTGGTTGCAGTGGCTCACTCCTGTAATCCCACCATTGTGGGAGGCCTAAGTGAGAGGACTGCTTGAGTCCAAGAGTTCGAGACCAGCCTGGGCAACATAGCAAGACCTCGTCTCTACAAAAATAAAAAATAAAAAAATTAGCTGGACATGGTGGTGTGCTCCTGTAGTTTCAGCTCCTCGGGAGTTTGAGGTAGGATTGTCTGAGTCCAAGAGGTCTTGACTCTGTAGTGAGCCTTAATCATGCCACTGCACTCCAGCCTGGGTGATAAAGTGAGACCCTGACTCAAAAACAAAACAGACAAAACTAAAGTCACATTATTATCCTTTATATATATATCCTTTACAGCTAGGAATACATTTCCTCTTTCTAATGACCCTGAAAAGTGGGTGAGGTAGATTAAATATGATAAAAAATTGTCAGTCTTCCCATCAACAGATGGACTCTTTTTTCCCCCCACCATCTTGATTATAGGAACTTTGACCAAAAAATTGATAATGAGTAAACCCCAGAGCCCAGGATTCAATAGCCCTTGCAGCTTCTGCCTTTGTAATCTTGGGGGTTGCCCTCTGATACCATGCAATGAAGCTAGTGTAGGCTTCTGAAGAAGAAATGCCATTTACAGGGGAACTCATATGCCCACCCAACAAACAGCACAACTGTTAGGCCTATGAAAGATGCCTGCTTGGACCTGATGGCGCAGCTGACCCTCAAGGTGAGGGAGCTGCATGAACAGATCTAAGTGAAGCCAGCAGAGGGCCAATCCACAGGACTGAGAGAAACAATGGTTACTTTAAGGCACTGAGCTTTGAGGACGTTTGTTATGCTGTCACAGAAAAATCAAACAGTCGGTTATCTTTCCATTCTTGGATGAGGAAAGTGAAGCTTAGAACAGGTGAAATACAGTACATAGTCAATTAAATGACACAAACAGGATCTGAACTCAAATCTGTCTGATTCTTAAGTCCCACTACTTTATGCTGCCTAATAAAAGTTGAAATGTCTTCTTTACTTAAAACGATAAGATTATAAATATGGGGAAAAGTCCTACTTTATTGAGTCCCAAAATATAGTTTACATAAATTAAAACTGAAGGTCCAGCATGGTAATTTTTACCAAAGGGTTATGCCTGACTTTTCCCTAGTGAAAAACATCTACACCACAATCATAGGAAAAACTACAAGCAAGAAGCTATTTGGAAATGTTTATTGGAAGTTATAATCTGATCCCCAAAAACCCATGGCAGCACAGTAATGTAATGCAAATACTGTTATAAGCATATTTCCAGCAGTTACACTAATAGAGAAATTGTAGCACATGTATATACCTGATTATTTTTCTTTTTAAATCCCAGCCATATACACCTCCATTTCCTTTGTAGCGAGTTCCAGAGACAATATCAAAATTACCTTCCTTTTGTTTCCTGTAGAAAAAATAAATTAGCTGTCAATTAGAAAAAGACATTGAGCTTTCAAATTATTTTCACTAGTTACATAAACAGAACTTTTAAGAGAAAGGAAAAACATAATGCCTAAAGAATAGATGGACTATCTATTAAAACACCTTTCTAAGTACAGTTTTCTGTTTTTATTTTTCAAACTACAAAATAGTAATATTTGCTGACATCACATGTAACCATCCTAACATGTCTTATTAATAAAAATATAAATTTTCCCCATCCCCCTTTCCATTCTGTTCTTGCTTGCCCTGAAGCAAAAAATGCTAAAACAGCTAGTGTCCCTCCAGACCTTTCTCTTCTCTCACAGAAAGATAACTTCAAGACACATACCCCCAGGGTTTTTGGTTGCGTTCATAAAATTGGAATCCAAAAAAGGACGTTTTATGACTTGCTTTTTGTCAGTTAACAGTACATGGAAGGCCAAGGTGGGAGAATTCCTTAAACCCAAGAGTTTAAGGCCAGTCTGGGCAACATAGTGAGACCCCGTCTCTATTAGAAGGAAAAAAAAAGGACGTATTATGGAATCATGGACATCCCTACAGGTCAATAGAGATCTTTCCCACTATTTTTAATAGCTGCATATATTCCACAGAATATTCAACTCATTCACCTCTGTGGTTGCTCCCATGGTGGGCTGTCTCCACTCCCAGCAACACAATAGTAAGAGTGCTACAATAAACATTCTTATAAATGTGTATCCTGGTGCTTAGACACCCCAAAATGGAATATACTGAAATTGCCAAAAAAAGCTTATGAGTATTTTTAATTCTAATAGATATTTTCCCAAAACGGCTATAGCAACTTACATTTCCTTCAGCAACATTTGAGTGTGTCCATTTTTTAACCATCTTATTGATATTGGATATTACTGCTCTAAGTTCTTAATTTTGACAAATAGGCAATAGAATAGTAACAGTTGTCTTAATCTGCATTTCACACACTACATCTCAAGGTGAACGCCTTTTATGCATGCTAGCTACTTGGGTTTCTTCTACATATGGCCAGTTTGTATCTTTTCACCCATTATCTGCTCCCCTGGGTCCGTTTCCTTATCAGGTCAAAAAGAGGCATGTATGCATTGGAGCCACAAGCAGAGAAGGTCTTAGGCGACTCTATACAGAGATTGGAGGACAGTAGCAGGCCATCATGGAGCAGGGAAAGAGCACTTCAGGCAGAGAGACAGAGCTCCAAGTGAGCTCAGAAACGAATGAGGCAGACGGGTGGATGGTGAGCAAGGGAGGGGCAGACAAGGCTAGAGAGGGAGGCAGGGGCCGGGCCATACAGGGGCTGAGGGGCAGGTGAGGAGTCTGGATCTCGCCTCAGGTGTTGGTGGGAACTCCCTGAGTGCTCTGAACAGGGAGGGAACACCATCTGACTCTTTTTCTGCTCATTTAGCTTACATTCAGAACAGCTTCAAAATTCTTATTCGCTGAGGTTTCCTATCTCTTGGGTTGTCTAAGAACAGAATTGTATCACCTGTAAATAAGTATACTTTTGTATCCTTTGCCAATATCTAACTAAATTCTTGTCATACTGCATTACTTAAAGTTTCCATATGTTTAATGGTAGCTGGCATGCTTAACTTAATTTACTGGAATGATTCAGCATTACACTGTTTGGTGTAATGCTTGTATTAGGACTGGGTTATCTTTATTATACCTAAGTGATTTCCTTCCATTTCTACTTTAAAACTTTTATGAAAAAAGGGCAGCAAGTAAAATACCCTTCAGTATCTACAGACTTAATCACACTCCCCTTGTTAAACATGACAAAGAAATTATAGGGATAGATTACTGATGATGAACCATTCTGGTATTCCTGGAATAAACCATATTATTTTACACTCACGATTCAAGGCTTAACTCCATTTAACAGGGAAGTAACCTTCCATCTTTTTCTATGATCCGAACACACTTAGACTTACCTGTTGGTTTGTTCCTCAGGGCTTCTAAAGTATATCATTTACTATCAAATCTATATGCTGGATGCATTTTTGATAGAAAACTTAATAGTTTGGGCATTTTTTGTTAGTTGTTTTTTGAGTCAGGTCTCACTCTGTCACGCAGGCTAGAGTGCAGTGGCACAATCATGTCTCACCACAGCCTGGACCTCAGGGGATCCTTCTGCCTCAGTCTCTCAAGTAGCTGGGACTACAGGCATGCACCACCACATCCAGCTAATTTTTTTATTTCTTCTAGAGATGAAGTCTTGCTATGTTGCCCAGACTGGTCTCAAACTCCTGGGTTCAAGTGATTCTCCCACCTTGGCCTCTCAAAGTGGGGGTATGTGTATTTTTAACTGATCAAAATAAGTCCAAAACCAATATAAGACAAATAATTTTAATCATATTTCTTTCAAATATTGGAAATAGTACCTACCTAATGAATTCAGGAATAAATTTTGGCTGAAATTCAGAAAGAACAAACAATAAGTCAGTAAAATAGGTTGAGACGACCCAAAATAGCTAGTAAAGAAGCATCCCACTTACATGATGTGAGAGGTCTGCATCCATGATGATTATGTAGTTCCCTGTGGCATGCTGCATTCCATGAATATATGCAGTCCCTAAAAATGACATCATTTACATCCATTCAAGAAAATCACCAAAAATGCTGAAGTACACATGTGAGCAGGGAGAAAATGGTTTAGCATCTCGAAAGCAAACATTAGTCTTCTAAAAGTGACACTAATAAGTTGGTAACTTCTCACCTTAAGCGGACAGTTCATATATATAATCAAGAAGGTTGCTGGCCACCTGTCCCTATTCAAATGTCAATTTAATATAAAAAATCCTCACTGTATTTCAGTTTAGCCAAGAAAAGGCCTAACAGTCTTAGACTGTATCTAAACTAACACACTGCCACGATTTAAAAATCTGTCATTATATTGGTGCTTCCTTAGAGTCTACCTAAGACACTGAAGAGGCAAGACCTCTCGGAGCTCCAGATTTACGTATCACTTCATACTTGATGGCTGTACATGGCTATTTCAGAAACCAAGCATAACACTGCAAAATCATCTCCCAATTTCCTACCCCTCTAATTGACACCAACTATCCAATCATTCCATCCACAGGTCTAGGGATCATCCTTGATTTCCTGTCTTTACCAATGATTTTTTTTTTTTTTAAAGTCAGAGTCTCACTCTGTCGCCCAGGCCGGAGTGCAGTGGCAAGCTCACGGCCATCACAGCCTCGACCTGCTGGGCTCAGGTGATCCTTCCGCCTCAGCCTTCCAAATAGCTGGAACCATAGGTGCACACCACCACACCTGGTTAATCTCCTGATTTATTGTAGAGATGAGGTCTCACCAAGTTGCCCAGGCTGGTCTCAAACCCCTGAGCTCAGGCAGTCCTCTCATCTCCACCTCCCAAAGTGCTGGGATTATCAGCGTGAGCCACTGCACTGGGCCTAACAATGATTTTTTAAAACTATAATGAAGTTGTATTGATCCAAAACATCTCTCAATTCCCTTCTTTCATCTCCATCTTCACTCTAGTTTAAGGAACAACTTTCTGATGCTTGGATCATTACCTATGAAGGCTCCCCTGCTTCTGCTCTTCCCAACATTCTAAGCTCATTTCCACAAAAGCTATCCACTGAGTATCTTCTACACTGTAAGCCTGGTACCCTAGACTGCTGTTCTGGTATTTGGGGTCAAAGGTACAGCGGGTAATTACTTAGCCACCTTATACCTAAAACTCCCTCAGAACCTAGCAGGTTGGGGTAACTGGTCAGGAGCAGGACTTGGATTCCTGCATCCTCTGCCCTAAACTCATCACAAGAACCTTACTCTAGCAAGGCTGAGTTCTTCTAACTTCTTTTGTTACGAAGTGACTATCTACAGTTTTGGGACATATCACTGGCCAGTAATTCTTGGCTGCTTTCATGGCAATTTACAGATTATTTCAGTCCCAAAGAACCTTCTAGATTAAGATATTCAGAACATTTGATGATGCCAGAGAATTGATGGCCCTCGGAAAGTGTGTTTTCTCTATGCTCTCCAAATTTTTCAATCAATGTATACCAATTCTCAACAGTAGCACTGTGACAAACAGCAGAAATAAAGGCAGAGTTTCGTTTCAGAACTACTGAACTTATCTGAGTTTTTCTATACTGCCATGTTTAAAAGCTGGAAAGTCTTTCTTTTTTAAAAATAAAGGATAACTTTTTAAACTTGTATTTTTTTTAGTTGGAGTCTCATTTGGTCCCCAAGGCTGGAGTGCACACTCATGGCCACTGTAGCCTCTACCTGCTGGGTTCAGGTAATCCTTCCACCTCAGCCTTCCAAGTAGCTAGAATTACAGGCATGCACTACTGCGCCCGGTTCTTTTTTGATCTATTGAAGAGATGAGGTCTCACCAAGTAGCCCAGGCTAGTCTTAAATCCCTGAGCCTTGCCTTGGTCTCCCAAAGTGCTGGGATTACTGGTTTGAGCCACTGTGCCCAGCTAAACTTGTATCTTAAAGAATGTTCAAAGGTTTAAGGCTAATGTGGTTTGCTGAACCGGTATGAGTGCTCTCAGATTCCTTCTTTGGACTTTCTCTATGCTGTGATGTACTGTAGGAAAATATATTTCCCAAGTTCTCTTGTCAGCTGGCTTCCAGACAGCTTTGGAAGGTACAGGTGGAAGATCTGGGGAGGAAAAAGGGAAAAGTCTCCTTCCAGTGCGATCTTCCATGTAGTCCTCACCCCCTTCATTCTAGTTCCCTCTGAGCAGCCTGGGTTCTTGGGCTCTGAAAACCTCATCCCTCACCCCTGCTCCGTCCCTAGGGGTACTGGTGACCTCCAGCTGTTACTAATCTTTTGTAGCCTCACTGTTCCATCTGGTTTCTCACAATTCCTTCACCTATGAAACCAGATTCTCTGTATTAAATTCCCTATACTGAAAGACTTACACTGGTTTCTATTTTCTCAAGTGGGCCCTGATTTTTACAGATGACCCAAGTTAAACCATTTAAACGGCAATAAAAATCATTAGAAACCAACACAGGAGGTTACTGGATTTTGGCTCTTTTCCAAACTGGGAAAACACACACTGGATAATCTTACCAGGGAAGGAGCAGGTATGAGGGATGAGAGGGTCTCCTTACCTAGTCCTAATTTCTTCTCTCGTGGTCTTAGAAGCTGCAGGATAAAGAAAAAACATTTTACACAAATCAACAAAAGTCTATTTTAAATTTTATTTTATTCATATAAGTATATACTCATTTTATTAGAAATATAGTCTTAAAGCAGTGTATGCTTAATATTTTTTTTTTGTGAAACTTTTAAAAAAGCATTTAGTACAAACCAAATAGCTTAACACAGCTGGTGAGGAAGAACAACATTCTTTCACCCCAATCCTACAAAAAACATTAAAAAAATTTTTTGGTGCCCTACCATATTTTAAGCAATATCTTTACATCTATGACTTGACTTAACATCTTAAACAATACTACTGAGCCCTTCCTAGAAAGGCATGCGATTGAACTTGATCGGTACCTTCCTCAGATACATGTGTGTTTTCTCAATTCTTTGACTGTGAACACTGCTACCACTCTTCCTATATCAGCTTACCTTGACTTTGCAGCTAGATGGCCTCACTGCATCCTCTGCTGACCCAATGACTACTGTATTCCGAGCAAAAAGGTCACATTCTTACTCTTTTCCTTACTTAGCCTTTCTAAACTTCCACTTCATGCGTGGACCCTGTCCTTCTTGTTTATCCTTTTTCTTTTGGCTGAACACTTACAAAGTCGACAGCCAAGATTCTGGTTCTGTCCTGTTTCTGAGGTGCAGGGCTCAGGCTGACACACCAGTGAGCATATCCTGTCCCTTTCTGCATTTACCAGTGTGTAAGCAGGCTGCCTCAGGTTGCAAATCTGTCAACAAAGCATTATCAGTTCAATTCAAGCAGGATAAAAAATTTTCTTTAACTACATGCAGTCTGCTGTAGGTTTTACTTGTGTGGACTATTTCCACTGCTCCACTTTCAGTCTGTGTGTCCTCACAGATAATGTCTCTTGTAGGTAGCATTTAGGTGGCAGCATATATGTATTCAAGGTACTTACAGCTAGGTAAGAATTTCTCGCTGCCACTCTGCTGACTCTTGGCTAGCTGTTCTGCAGTTCTTCCGCTCTTTTCACTCTCTCCTGCTATCCTCCTCTGTGATGTACGAGATCTTCTCTGTGGTATGCTTTGGCCCTTGCTGACTATCTTCTGTGTATTTACTCTAGGTTTTTCCTTTGTGATTACCATGAGACTTACCAAAAAAATCTTTTTTTATCAAGCTTTTAAAAACTGATAAGAATTTAACTTTAATTGCTTAAAAAAACCCTCTACACTTTTACTCCACTTACCCTACATTTTAAAGTTTTTCAGTCACAAGTTACATTTACGGCAAAACTACATCTTGAACAAAGACAGATAATTATAAGTCACTGAACAAAACCAGATATGTCAGATCTAGCTAGATTTGATTTGATTTTGTGATAGTTACTGACAAAAGAATGAATTCATCTAGTGCCCTGAAAAAGAAAATCTTTTAGAGTTCACCCCAAGATTTTTTTTATAACCCTACTTCAGTTGGAAAAATCTTTCTTTTTTAAAGGCAACTTTGTTATAGTCACCTCTCCTTTTCTGCAGGGGATACTTCCAAGACCCCCAGTGGATACCTGAAACCTCAGATAGTAGCAGGCCTTATAGACACTACATTTTTTCCTATACAAACATACCTATGACAAAGTTTAATTTATAAATTAGGCATTGTAAGAGATTGACACTAGTTAATATTATAACAGAACAATTATAATATACTGTAATAAAATTTATGTGAATGTTGTCTCTTTCACTCAAAACACTTTCTTGTACTACTAGGCTTACCTATTTTCTGACTACAGGCAGCAAACTACAGAAACTAAACGTTGGCTGAGGGACACTATTGATTTCTAGATGCTTGAAGGTTTATATATAAAGTACTAAACAGTATTGCATATGATCAAAGTACTATGGAGCAGTTAAAAGAAAAAAGGTAATCTGGTCACACAGATCTCCAAGATATAATTAAGATATAATTAAAGTAATGATGATACAGGAAGAAGGCATTTATGTTCAAAAACAAACAAAAAAACCACCCCACATTACCTAGTTCTGCAGATGTACACATATGCACATATATGCATAAAAACACACCAAACTGTTGACCCAGGTCTCTCCTAGGGAAGGGACTGGATGCAGATTTAGGAAATGTTCAACAGAGACAACTTCAGTTTAACTAGTAACATTTACAAGAATGCACTTGTTTATGTCCTACATTGTAAGTACAATTTGTTTCTATTTAGTGCCCTTTACTTTCAGACCCATAATTCCACCTCCCCACCCTCCCCTGACCATTTTTTGCCCCCTCGCTTCTATCTGAAGTCCCTTTTCTATGCCAGGCAGGACAACACTGCAGACAGGAATATGGACTAGAGCCACAATGCCTTGGTTTGAATCCTGGCCACACTGCTCACATGCTGTTCTGTGATTCTGGGCACAACAATATGCACAATGTGCATAATAGAGCCCACCTTCCAGCGCTGTCCTGAGGACCAAGCAGAGGATTCACATTCACGCAGGAATGCTGGACACATATGCCCTGAAGTATGTGGAACACAACTGCTCATAGAATACTTCATGTGATACTATGATTAGACTCCCCCCAAAAAAATTTACTTAAAAAAAAGGTTTATTGTAGAAAATTTAAAAAAAATTTAATTAGTAGAAAAATATTCCAAAGTTACGTGACTATACTTTAAAACAGAATGGAGTCTATACTACATATGCAGTTCTATAAACTGCTTTATATTTACTACACCAAAGGTATAAATATTTTTCAGGGTCATGATATTACTGCCAGATGATACTTCAGAAAAACCCTATCAATTTATACCAGGATCAACAGTATTTGAGTGGACCTGTTCTACTATTTCTCAAAAACACTGGGAGAAAAAGAAAGAAGAAAACAAAACTAAATCTTCAGCTACGAAGACTAATTATACTCTCCTATATTACAATTCTTCACTCATCAGTGAGGCCCAGTTTTTTTTTTTCATGTTTACTGGCAAATTGTAGATCTTGTTTTATGAATTATCTGGAATTTGGGTACTGGCCTTCTTGTTAGAAATAATATTTTGGTACTTGGGGATAGATAGAAGTTTAATGTCTATAAGAAGTTAAATCTCTCAATCTTTATGTTTCATGTTTTAAAAAGAATGAATATGTATTACATTATCAGAATAGTTTTTTAAAAATAGTAAACTATAAAACAACAACAAAATATATGATGAATAAGTTCTGACGATCCTCTATACAGTATGGTGACTATAGCTAATAATTGGCATTATTAGCTCTACCACATTGTATACTTTAAATATGCAAAAAAAACAGAACTTAAGTGTCTTCACCACACACACATCCCCTCACCCACATGCACACAAAGGAGTCGTTAGTAAGGTGATGAACAGACTAATTACTTGTGATAATCATTTCACAATGCATATGTACATCAAATCATTACATCGTACATGTTAAAGACATATGTCAAGTATACCTCAATAAATCTGGAAGAAAATAATGACAAAATATAGAAAACTTTACTTGATCCTATGTTGGGATCTCATGAAGCCGGGCTCGGTGGCTCAGCCTGTAATCCCGCGCCTTGGAAGGCCGAGGTGAGTGGATTGCCTGAGCCCGCGGGTTCGAGATCCGCCTGGGCAACTTGGCGAGACCTCATCTCTACAATAAATCAAAAAAGTAGCCGGGCATGGCAGCGCGCACCTGTAATTCCAGCTACTTGGAAGGCTGAGGCAGAAGGATCGCCGGAGCCCAGCAGGTCGAGGCTGGGCACCAGAGTGAGACTCCAACTCAAAAAAAAAACAACAAAAAAAACCCAAACATGATATAGAGGAATTCAGTGTACAGGGGCTGAAGTCCTCCCTCTGCCCTGCAAGCACTGTTAATAGCTCCAAATAAGCGCCCCTAATTTTTCTATGGTTCTGGCTTGTGTAACCTTGGAAAACGATCTACCCTCTTGCCCCAGTCTCCTCACCTACAGAGGTCTTCTGTATTCCTACACAGCAGGAGATGTTCAGAGAAGACTGAGGTGGGACAGACCTCTGAGTTACTCGTCTGGGAGACAGAATGAAAGAACCCATAGTACAGGGTTTACCATGTACACAAGGAACCCAATTCCCTGAAACTCTTCCCACCAAGCAAGACCTCCCACAACTAACATTCACCTCTAGGGAAACATGAATTGTAGAAATTATACCCATTACTGAGATTAATAAATATTTGGACTCAATGATGATTTTTTAAATGATGATTAATGACTATTTCATGAAATACAAATATCAATAAAGGTTTCCTAAGAGATTTTAAAATTTCTCTATACCAACAGTTGTCTATTGGGGGGAAGGGACAATTTTGTCCTGAAGGGGACATTCAACAATATCCAGACATTTCTGGCTGTCAACTGGGGAAGAGACTGCTACTGGCATCTAGTGGACAGAGTTCAAGAATAGTGCTGAGCATCATACAATGCACAGGACAGTCCCATAGGCAGAATTATTCTGTCTGAAATGTCAGTGGTGCCAAGAATGAGAAACTCTGGTCTGCAATAATTTGCAAACATAAATTACAAAAGTAGAGGTCACAAGTGTACTTAAACGCTTATAAATCCAAACCAGTGATCAAAAGTAAAATTTGCGAAGCCATTATCAAATAAACTTTACATCTGCCCAAGCAGTTCTTACAGAAGAATAACAGGTTTCAAGTATAATGGGAAAATAAAAAGCTTAGAACTCAGAAAGTCAATCCACTCCCACAGACTATTCTACAGATAAAAATAAAAATGTCAAGTACTACGAAAGTCATTCATGTTTCACATTAAAGCAGGCACCTTTTCCACCAACAAGCTCTTAATTGCAGGTATGAGAATATCTACAGAAAGCAAAATAATTAAGACATACACTACTAACTGCAAGCCAATTCTATGAGATTCCTTGTCCATTCAATATTGTGCTTTCATTTTGCCCCTCAAGAAAATTTATCTGCACAATTACTCATAACCATAGTGCATCCAAAGGTTCATCTTTTGATCTAACCCAACATACCAACAATACATAAAATTCTAAGCACAATGAAAATGCATTTAATCTGGAGTGTCTATGTTGCTCTTGGTCTTTTCAGTTTCTAAACAGTCTGACAGAAGAACGTTCACATCACTTACAATTTTGTCTGACCCGTAGATCTTCTCCAACTGTTCTGCAACATCCCTTGTTCCATCTGGGCTGCCATCATCTATGATTACAATTTCATAGTTGATTCCACTAAAATAAAAAAAATTTTAATTTGCATTAACGTTTGAAGGTACTTTTTTTTTTTTGGTGAGAAAGTAGAATTTATTGAGAGGACACAAAAGCTCCTACAGCAGTAAGGGACCTGAAAGGGTTGCCCAGGCAGCGTTCTTAAATTTAAAATTACTAACTCCTCAACAGTGTAAGTGGAGATTTATTGTGGTATTAATCACTAAGGAAAACTTTATTAACTACCAGACATTTAGTACTTTACCTCCAAACCCAAAATGTTGCTGGCACATGCTAAATTTTTTATGCATTTTGCTGGCACATCCTAAGACATTAAAAATTCTTACACAGAAAACAGTTTTACTTAAAAAGAAAATCAAATCATGATAATATGATATCATATGAAATATTGCTTATCTACTTTGGAAACAGAATTGTAGAACCTTACTAGCAAAACTTAGTTACACAAAATATCTTAAAAGTAACCTACATGGCAACTCAAATCAAACTAAGAAACTCTGAATGATTATTCTTTTTAATTTAACCCAAATAGATTTTTTTCCCTTTTTTTTTTTTTTGAGACAGGGTCACCCAAGCTGGAGTGAAGTCTCATGATCACAGTTCACCGCAGCCTCTAACTCCTGAGCTCTAGTGATCCTCCTGCATCAGTCTCCTGAATAGCTACGACTACAGGTGTGCACTAACACACCCAGCTATTTTTTTTTTTTTATTTTTTGTAGAGACAAGGTCTCACTATGTTGCCCAGGCTGGTCTTGAACTCCTAGGTTCAAGTGATCTTCCCACCTCCACCTCCAAAAGTGATAAGGTAATTGGTGTAAGTCACCACGCCTGGCCTTAAAAAACCTATTTTAGAATGGTGACGATCTTTTAAACCACTTATTTCAAACACTTGTACCCATTATCCCACACTATCAATCCTCTGCACTGGGAGACATCTTACAGATCATCTATTGACAATTCAACCATACTTTTTTCTTTTTTTAAAATTTTAAATTTTAAAGCTGTGGGGTACAATTCAGGATTAGGTACATAAGTGGTAATTTTACAGGTAAAGTTTGGCACCCTTATTGATGTCATATGTCCCCCCACTTCCCTGGCAGCGTCCCACTACTGACATCAACTGCACTTTTTAATGAAAAAGTGAAATATTAATCGCTTCATTGTAAATATTATAGTATTGGAACTAATTGTTTTATTGTAATGATATTTGGCTTCTAATGGAATTTTGGACATCGAGGAACTTGCTTATGACAAAAAAACCCACAATTTTGTATCTTATATTTCCCCAGTGTGTGGTAATGTGTGAAACAGTCACCGACATGAATTGCAGGTTCATTGACAGATACAAGTTGTGCAATAGTGATTTTTTTTGATGTCTTCCGCCTGGTGCTTTTCTATTATAGCAGACAATGCAGTCTCATTTTCTTACTCCACAGTAATAATATGAAATGTATTGTCCAGTCTGTGTGCCACCGTGAAAGCACTTCACACATTCTACGTAATGCCAGCTGATTTTTTAAAAACTTATCTCAGTATATATACCATCTCTTTATTTACTTTTTCATGCAATTTCAACAAAAATTCTCAAAGAAACATATATTTAAAAAAAATCCACGCTGGCATAAGTTTGTCCTGTGTAATCACCAGCAATCTCTTTATGTACCCTGAAAGGGACTTCAGAGTGATTTGCCAGATTTACGATATCACCTCAGAGGGGACATCCGAATGCCAACGGGTTAAATTAAAAATAAAAAGCGCAGTCACATTACAGAAGATTTAATTTTGTTTCAGAATTCACAACTGTTACTTTCCATCAACTTCTAAAAACAAGCCAACCCAATACTACATGGAAATGCATGTGCTCACCATCCTGTCTACCCCAACCCCTTTTTGTTTACTAAGAAAAATTAAGGAAAAATAAAAGGAGGCATAGTCAAAACCTCACAACATAACATTGTTTCCTCTTGGTCCTGCTCTAAAAAAAGTATGCAAGGAAATCAACCTGAAAACATATTCTACTGTAAGTTTTTGTTTTGTTTTGTTTGAGACAGGATCTCACTCTGTTGCCCAGGCTGGAATGCAGTGGCTCAGTCTTGGCTCACTGCTGCCTGGACCTTCTGGGCTGTGATCCTTCTGCCTCAGTCTCCCATATAGCTGGGATTACAGGTGCACACCACCACGCCTGGCTAACTTATTTTTGTTTTTTGTAGAGATGAGGTCTCACTATGTTGCCCGAGCTGGCCTCAATTTCCTGGGCTCAAGCGATCCTCCCATGTCGGCCTCCCAAAGTGCTGGGGATTACAGGCATGAGCCACCATGCCTAGCCTTTCCGATGTTAAAGACTTTAAAAAGTCACCAGTAGCAAACTTTGAAAACAAGAAAGCAAAATCCAGTGTAACTACTCTGCAAGAGTAGATACAATGACTCCAGCCTCCCACTGTGCCTTAAATTTGGGCACAGTGCTTTACATGCCAAAACATGTAACATGATTCTAGTAGATGTGCTCAAAGAGCTATTTCATAAACAAAGTGGAGTCATCTACAAGCAAAATTCCTCTCCCACTTCAAAACAGCCATACCACCTAACCATGAGGCAGCTGAAAAGACTCAAGCTGAGTTGACTTCATGTTATTTGCATCAGAAAATAGATTTGTTTCCTTTAATAAACTTCATCTTGAATTTAAAAGACCCATTAAAAGATAAACTAGATTATAGAAAAACATTAAATAATGCAACAAAAAATACAGTAAAATTAGAATTCAAACCTGAAAAAGACTGGCTACATGATGGCTAATTTCTATAATTTGGAGAGCTCACAGAAATTAAATAAATGGAGAAAAGATTAACTTTAAAACTCTGAGGAGCTATGTATGTGAAGATAGTTATTCAAAGAAATACAATCAAAACAGCAATGATTTTTAAAAATTAGTATTTACAACGTCAAGTTTAATAATTCTCAGGTTGGCTGGTTGGTGAGGAAACAAGCACTCTCAGAAGACTGATGAGTCCTAAACTGGTACAAGCTTTTTTCAGAGCAATTTGGCAATAACTGTCCATTTAAAATGCATTCTCTATCGACCCAGAAATTCCACCCTGAAGACTTTATCCCTGGTACACTAGTAAAAGTATGAGTGTGGTTGCTGCAACATTCACTTAAAGGAACATTATGTGTCAAGTAATTTTCTAAATGCCAGAAAATATTGTGTGAACAAAGTCTCTGTTCTCACTTGCAAAGTAAGCCAAACAAAACAACAACAACAACAAAACCCAAAACAAAAACAGCTGACTCTGGAACGAATACGTTCACTGACAAGACCTGATTCATTAAATGATAACACAACCATATGGAATGTTACCTTTCAAAGTAATTTTCTATGTTTCTATGTGTTGATATGAAAAGACCTCCAAAGATTTCACAGCAAGATCTCATTTGTACAACCGTGAAACAAACTACTTTGTACTGATTCCAGGATTTTCTTAAGTTAAAAATAAAAAATCAACTGCGTAACACTTCCAAATTCAAATTCCAAACTCCCCCTCCCCTAGTTTCTAACAACCACTCCAAACACCCATCAGTGATCAGCGATGATACCCTTCTGCTGTCTCTTTTTCAGGAAGGTTATCGTGCCCAGCAGGAGCTCCCAACCCACACAGCCCAAACCTCATGCTTATGTAAGCCCTCGGCATCGGGCTGGGGAGTGCGCGCGCCCGCTTACACTCCCGGCTCTTGCAGAACGTGAACGCCTAAAGCGAGGAGGAAGATCAGGTTTTCAAAAGCCTCACCCCAAGTAAAAGAGTGGCCAGCTTTTCTAAGAAAAGGCGAGATGGGGGAGACTGAAGGAGCTTATAATAAAGATAAATGGGCATCTCACAGATCCCAAGGGCAGGGATGAGGACGCAAGACACGGAGAGAACCCGAGAAATACCGGCTTCTGCTTTCTTTGGAGGGTGATTTCCTCCCTGAACCCTCCTGCGTGCGTTCCAGAAAGGCGAGGCAGGGCCGCCTTGCGCAGCCAACTGCCGACACCCAGGCGGGGGAAGCCAGCTCATCTCAGGCTCGGGGACGGCGGCCTAGGGCGCTACCTCTCGGAGAAGCTTTTCACCAGCAGCCACACGATAAGCGGCAGATTCTCGCGCTCGTTGTAGGTGGGCAAAAGCACCGAATACTTGTCCTGTCCCGCGCTGCACACCTCCGGCTCCCGCCGAGACCTAAGAGGACTACGACTCAGTTCCAAGGAGGCCATGGCGGAACTGTCCGAGACGCCGGAAACGGAATTACGTAATGCGGCGCGGTAAAAGGGCGGGTCGGACCGTACCAAATTTGGGAAGGAGGGACAAACTGTGCGATTGAATCTAGTCCTTCTAGGGCCTCTGAATGGTTTCATTGAAAATATTCAGGATTTATGCACGTTTAAAATTTAATCTGAATGTTTTCTCAAGGAGTATACATTTATTCGTCACCACTTCCCAACTCCATGAAGTTTTTTAGTTTGTCCCCGTCGCTAGGAGACAGAAGCCGGAAACGGAAATGTATTAAACACTTCCGGAAGCGTTCGCTATGGCTGCCAGGCAGGAGGTGCTCGCTTTGCAGGCTGAAGTTGCCCGGCGCGAGGAAGAGCTGAGTTCCCTGAAGCAGAGGCTGGCGGCAGCCCTTTTGGAAGAACAAGAACCAACGCCAGAACGGCCAGTTCAGGTGTCGCCGCTGCCTTCGAAGGCCGCGCTGTCCCGAGATGAGATTCTGCGCTATAGCCGGCAGTTAGTGCTGCCTGAGCTGGGCGTGCACGGACAGCTGCGCCTGGCAACCGCGTCCGTGCTAATCGTGGGCTGCGGTGGGCTCGGCTGTCCCCTGGCGCAGTACCTAGCAGCGGCTGGCGTGGGCCGCCTCGGCCTTGTGGACTATGACGTGGTGGAGATGAGCAATCTGGCCCGCCAGGTGCTGCATGGCGAGGCACTGGCCGGCCAGGCCAAGGCTTTTTCCGCCGCCGCCTCGCTGCGCCGCCTCAATTCGGCGGTGGAATGCGTGCCCTACGCCCAGGCCCTTACGCCGGCCACGGCTCTAGACCTAGTCCGCCGCTATGATGTGGTGGCCGACTGCTCCGACAACGTCCCCACTCGCTACCTGGTTAACGACGCATGCGTGCTGGCCGGCCGGCCCCTAGTGTCTGCCAGCGCCTTGCGCTTCGAAGGCCAAATCACAGTCTACCACTACGACGGCGGGCCTTGCTATCGCTGCGTATTCCCCCAGCCACCCCCAGCGGAGACAGTGACCAACTGCGCGGATGGCGGGGTGCTCGGTGTCGTAACAGGCGTTCTGGGCTGCCTGCAGGCACTGGAAGTGCTGAAAATCGCTGCTGGTATGGGTCCCTCTTACAGTGGCAGCCTGTTGCTCTTTGATGCTCTCAGAGGGCATTTCCGTTGTATTCAGCTGCGGAGCCGCAAGCCTGACTGTGCAGCTTGTGGGGAGCGGCCCACAGTGACTGACCTGCAGGACTATGAAGCCTTCTGTGGCTCCTCAGCCACCGATAAATGCCGCTCCCTGCAGTTACTGAGCCCTGCAGAGCGGGTTTCTGTCACCTACTATAAGCGACTTTTGGATTCTGGGGCACCTCATCTGTTGCTGGACGTCAGGCCTCAAGTGGAGGTGGACATCTGTCGTTTGCCTCATGCCCTGCACATCCCTTTGAAACAGTTGGAACGGAGAGATCCAGAGAGCCTGAAACTGTTAGGAGAAGCAATCCGGGAAGGGAAACGAGATGCGCAAGAGGGAGCTGCTGACTCCATTTATGTGATTTGCAAACTGGGAAATGACTCCCAGAAAGCCGTGAAGATCCTACAGTGCTTAACAGCAGCCCAAGTGTTAGACCCTGTAACAGTTCGGGATGTTGTGGGGGGCCTCATGGCCTGGGCTGCCAAAATCGATGGAACATTTCCGCAGTACTGACGTGACTGACACAATCTGATGAGAAAGATGTGGATTGCCATAATACCTCAAAGGTATACTTATTTGCATTTCCTCAGTTCTATAGAGAGGAACCTTGGATTCCACAATATCTGTGAATGCATGAACTCTTTTTTTTTTTAGAAGTTTTTTTTATTGTAATGTATTGAATGACTTGCTTACTAAAGGATTATACTATTTTTGAGAACTGTCAAGTGTTTTTACTTCAAGGGTGTCTTAAACATGTGAGATGTAATGTGACAATATTTTGTATTTTATTTTGTATTTTAAACTGCAGATGATTTACCTGTCCTACTTTTATTCACCTCCAGTCGAAAAGCTCTCTAAATCATTTATCTTATACCTGGAATTAAGATGTAGTGAACTTAGTCTTACCAAGTTGATCACAGATCATGTACTTAGGGCCAGTTTATTGTTTAGTTAAGTTAACTAAAACTTATTTCTGTCTCAAATACAAAGTATATCCTACAGAAATAAATGCTTAATATGTAAATTGATTTAATTAACCGGGAAGTGGTCATTCTATTTAACATTTTGAATTAGTATCAAAGTGAAATTTTCAAAGTTTAGCAAAATACAAGAAAGCACCTTTGTAATCTGTTGCTCTTATAAATTGCTAACATTTTCTTAAAGTTAGCTTCAAAGTCCACCTTATGTCGCATACACATAACAATTTCTAAACTGTGTACTGTGGTTTGACTGGCTTCAGATCTTCGAGTCCACGTTTCAGCCTTTTGCCCCGTCCCCTTTAATTTACTTTTCCTATTTTGAGTTAATCTTTTTATTCCAGTATTTTATAGCAGTATAAAATGTGTTTTTATATTTGTTTACGTTGTTAAACAACATTTTCATGAAGTGGTAGTCTCCCAAACTTCCAATATAGACAACAAAAGTATAAGTAAAAATGTGGTATGTGTCTTTCAGTGGCCAGTTAAAGACTTGATGACCTGTGGGGGGGGGGCCTCTGCTCTCCAACTGCTTGCTGCATGCAACCCCTTAATCAGGGGTTTTTTTTTGTTTGTTTGTTTGTTTGTTTACAGAAGCAGAAATCATAGATATTACTGATGTCTTTGTATCTCTGGAAACAAATTTATTTAAAAGTTTAAAAGCATCATGGGTCAGACAAAACCTGCAACCCAGATTTACTCACCAGTTTGCAATCACTGATAAAGACTCTTGTTTTATTATAAAAGAGTGGCATTTCTTAACAATCAAATTCAAAATTTGGATAGTAATGGTGAAACACTGTAACTCATTCTTTGAACAGGTACACTTAAAAATATGTTGTTCCCCTCTCTTATAAAGATGGAGCAGTTCTCTCAGGACTGCTTCTCCCAGAGTTACGGAAGTAGTTGACTGAGACTTGGAGTGGAGAACAAAGACAGCTGGCCTGTGTCTTTCAACTTCTTATTCCAGGGAAAACTGATTTGAATACATATCGGCAAACGATGAAGTAGATAGACACAGGAGCTATTTCATGTTGTAAAGACTGGTGTCCTAAAATAAGGCAGCTGTGGTTCTTGCAAACTTGGTTGTCACTGGGGCCAGGCAACAGAAGCTGACTCTGGCTGATTAAGTGGGGAAGGTTTATACAAGTGATAGTAGGTCGTGTGAGAATTTGGGGACAGACTCAAGGTTATACTTCCAGGAGTGATATCTAAAATTATGCACAGAACTGGCCTCATGGGAACACTGTCTATGCTGTGCTTCCCGTCAAGTACTAGAGGAAACTGCCACTACCGTGTCACCAATCTCACCTTACCTGGCTCCCTTGCTGACCCAGAAAGTCCAACACTTCAGTCACAGTCCATGTGGCAAGATGCAGAGTCACTTTACATTGTCCTTTTCTGAATCCGCCTTATGAAGGTGCCTGGGAGGCAGAGCCTGGTCACGTACGTCCTAGCTGTAAGAGGCTGGTAATTTGAATTTTGACATCTACAGAAGAGAGGTAGAAGCCATGATGTGAGGTTTTCCCAACTAGTGAAAGATTTTTCCAAAGATGGGCTGTTAAAAATATGACAGCCAGTATATAACACAGAACTATGTTAGTATTTGAAATTCTGTTTTCTCTGGGGATTGTGGCCAGGATTTTACATTTAGGTAGCGTTTGAATATGATGGGTTTTTTCTTTTTTTTTTTGACAAACATCAAGTGCCTTCAGTGTACTAGTTATTCTAAGCTCTGGGATAACAGTGAACAAGAAACTACCTATCATTATGGAGTTAACACCTAAGTGAGGGAGATTACATCAAGTAAAGTAGTGATGACTGCCATAAAAGAAATGAAACTGATGTTTTCGGGTGGGGACGAGACCTGTTTTGGATAGCTTAATTAGGGGATGCATCTTCCGAAATGACATTGACCCCAAAACCTGAATGATGAAGGAGCCAGTTACAAAAGATCTGGGAAAACCATTCCATACTGGGAGAAAAACAAGTGTAAGGACCCCGAGGCAAATACACTTGGAATATTCAAGAAACTGTGGAGGCAAGGTGAGCTGTGATCAGTTAGGGAGAGTGGGGCAGGGTGAGGTTTGAGAGGTACCTAGGGAACAGATCATGTAAATTGTAGACCCTAATAATTTGGCTTTTAGTGTAAATAACAGTCAACTTTTATTGACCACTTACTATGTTACGTAGGATTTGAATCTACATTCTCTGACAAAGAGCTCATGCCCTAAGCACTATGGTACACCAACTCTAAGCAAATCTTTGTTTTATATATTTTCAGAGTTGAAAACAATCTATGCCCTAGTAATCACGGAACAGAAATAACTTGTATTCCAGATGCAGTAAAAATGTGAGAGCCAGGTGCGGTGGCTCACACCTGTAATCCCAGTACTTTGAGAGGCAGAGGCAAGAGGGCTGCCTGAGCCCAGGATCATGCCACTGCACTCCAGCCTGGGCGACAGAGTGAGTCTCCAACTCAAACAAAACAAAACAACCGACACAATAGAAACTGTGCTCTGATACATTTGGTATGCAGACTTCTCTCTAGAAGAGGAATCCCAGAGTGAAATGTTGGGGAACCCTCTGACACCAGTGTATCACACAGGCGGTGCTCAGTTCATACCGAGCCACTTAGTTCAAGGAAGGTGAGAAAATGAGTCTCAACCAGTAAATAGAAGCATTGCCAAGGGGAGGGGGGAGTCAAAAATGGCCATGAAGTCTCCAGAAGGCATTCCCATGGGGGAGGAGGGCTCTTTTTACCCCAATTAATTGGTTGTTTCCTCCCACAGAACAAAGGGTCCCCTCAGAGGACACCCGCTTGAGGCCCGGTACATGGCCCAGTGTACTCTACTAAGATTTCTTTTATAGGTTATGTCTTCTCAGGGTTCCATATTTAAGATAAGGCAACAATGTCCGGGTAGCAGTAAAATCTTGTCATTAGTCATGCATCTGCCTTAAATTTTTGGATAATTCTGGAGAAACTATTATGGTGTGGGAATGGGAAAGTATTTCACAAATAAAATGGCAAGAGGTTAATCATGCTTTCACAAACTAATTTCTGAAGCACTTAGAGTGGGAGAGAAAATTCGAGACCTACCTGGGCAACTTAGCGAGACCTCTTCTCTACAATAAATAAAAAATTAGCCCAGCGTGGTAGTGCGCACCTGTAGTTCTGGTTACCTGGAAGGCTGAGGCGGAGGGATCACCAGAGCCCAGCAGGCCGAGGCTGTGGTGGCCGGGAGCGGCCACTGCACTCCAGTCTGGGCAACAGAGTGAGACTACAACTCAAAAAAGAAAAAGAATGGGAGAGAAAAGTTAATTAAACCAGCTTAGAATTTGGGCGATAAATAGGATATTTATGTTATATATTATATATATCTTATTTAGTACATATATTACTACGAAGTACTGTGTATTGACAGTGTGCTTTCAGATTTTTAGTTTACTTATTCAGGATTTTAAAAACAACTTGTGAGCTGGGCTCGGTGGCTCAGCCTGTAATCCTGTGCCTTTGGGAGGCTGAGGTGAGTGGATTGCCTGAGCCCGTGGGTTCGTGACCCGCCTGGGCAACTTGGTGAGACCTCATCTCTACAATAAATCAAAAAATTAGCCGGGCATGGTAGCGCACTCCTGTAGTTCCAGCTACTTGGAAGGCTGAGGCGGAAGGATCGTCGGAGCCCAGCAGTTCGAGGCTGCGGTGGCCAGGAGCGGCCACTGCATTCCAGTCTGGGTGACAGAGTGAGACTCCAACTCAAAAAATAAATAAATAAATAAATAAATATTAAAAAATAAAAACAAATTGTGAATTATCTAGATGTTTTGTTTCTGCCTCTTAATGCTATTTTTGGACAGGTTGCTGAAGGTAAACAAAGAAAAAAGGCTTATATTACAAACTTTCCCTTTTGGTGGGACCTTGGTTGAAAAGGGGCAGAGAAGGGCGATATTGATGGCGTATGTCTTGGGCATCATTTTTAATTAGCAGTATTCTCCTCACCCCATGTTTCCAGATGAGGGTGTCCTCAGATGTGACAAAAGTTCAGGTGAGTTGAAACAGTTGCCTCTTAAGTGCAACAGGGCTCCCAAGCAAGGCTTGCTGTGTGCAAGAACCAAGGGAAGTGGTGTTTGGACAATTTTGACTTTGTTTTCACCAGTGGCAGACTGTTGCCTCCAACAACCTCCCTGCTCTTACCTGTTTCCTTTCTGGCAGGGTTGCAAATATCAGATACTGCATTCTCAGCCTCCACTGCAGGTGTTGAGGGACCTACACTTCCAAGCCATCTCTACCTCCAAATATAGTTTGAATCTACCACTTCTCAGTATCTGCATTGTGTATTGTACCATGGTCAAGCCTTGTCTGTCAATCAAATGTACAGCTTTTCAGGAAATACACACACTATTGATCAAATCAGCAGCTACCCAGAGCACTGCTGATCTTAGGTCTTAACAAGATAAGAAAAAGGGTACCCATGTGTAACAGGGACCACCGCCTCAAGAAGTGTGTTTTGTTTTGTTTTGAGTTGGGGTCTCACTCTGTTGCCCAGGCTGGAGTGCAGTGGTACAATCACAGCTCACCGCAGCCTCGACCTCCTGGCCTTAGTTGATCCTCCTGCCTTAGTCTCCTGAGTAGCTGGACTACAGGCGCCTGCCACCACACCTGGCTAACGTTTTTTTTTTCAGAGATGAGGTCTGGCTATGTTGCCCAGGCTGATCTCAAACTCCTGGGCTCAAGCAATCCTCTCACCTTGGCCTCTCAAAATGCTGGAATTACAGGTGTGAGCCACAGCACCTGGTCTTCAAATTTTTGATAAATATAAACGTCTCTTTGACATTCTTGAGAGCTATAAAGGAAAATAAGAATTTTAAACCACAATTTTATCTTGATGTCCACAAAAAACAATATTGTAGTTAAGTACTATTTTGTACAGAGCTTAAAACAAAGGGCTGGCCGGGCTCAGTGGCTCAGCCTGTAATCCCAGCACTTTAGGAAGTCGAGGCAAGTGGATTGCCTGAGTCCAAGGCAACTTGGCGAGACCTTGTCTCTACAATAAATCAAAAATTAGCTGGGTGTGGTAGCACGTGCCTATAGTTCCGGCTACTTGGAAGGCTGAGGCAGAAGGATCGCCGGAGCCCAGCAGGTCGAGGCTGTGGTGGCCGGGAACATGCCACTGCACTCCAGTCTGGGTGACAGAGTGAGACTCTAATTCAAAAAACAAAACAAAAACAAAAACAAAGGACTTTGCGAACTCAATATCAACAGGGTCAGGCCAGTAAAGAAATGTGAAAGGGTGACTGAGGGAGCATATGCCCATCTGAAGTGGCTACATAGCTTGAACCAACTTTGCCTGCCGGGGGGCATTCGGTATTGTCAAACCTTTCCATATTTTTAAGAACATTTGAACATTTGGATTTTTCTGTGAAATCTCCAAATTTTTAAATGTTGAAAATGAATGTTAAAATGTTGAAACTGCTTACCAAATGATACACACACCTGTAGGCTGGATGAAAACCTTAGGCTTACATTTTAAAAACAAACATCAAAACAGTGGCCAGGTGCAGTGACTCATGCTTGTAATCCCAGCACTCTGGGAGGCTGAGGCGGGAGGATTGCTTGAGTCTAAGCGTTCAAAACCAGCCTGGGTCACACAGTGAAATCTCGTCTCTACAAAAAAAAAAATTAGCCAGGTGTGTTGGTATACTCCTGTAGTCCCAGTTACTCAGGAGACAGGAGGTAGGAGGATCACTTGAGCCCAGGAGCTTGAGGCTGTGGTGAGTTGCAATCATGCCACTGTACTCCAGCCTGGGTGACAGAGTGAGACACTGATTCAAAAAGTAAACAAACATGATTTGGGTCTTTAATTTGGCGGACATGGAGGTCGGTGAGTGTTGGGGGGGCATCTAACACTGCTTTCACAACTGGTTAGCACCTGTATTTTGTGTTTTGTGTTTGTATTTACAGGCCAATATCTTATGCAGGTAAAGTTATGAAGAAAAGGGTACTTTTTGCTCAATCATTTTAATGTCATTTAATATTACATACATTTAATATGTAAAACGGCATGAGATTAATATTTTCAAAAGCTTGAAAAATTGGAATCAGGGTGCTACATGCACCATTAACCAATCCACTTGTTTTTCCCAGTATTTTGATGAATTGTTGATTGGACATAATTTCTTAGAAGAATGTGCCTGCATAATAAATCATCAGAATGAAGATGGAAGAGTGTGATAGACATGAGAGTTTACAGATGATAATTTTTTTTTTTTTTGAGATAGGGTCTTACTTTTTGCCTAGGCTGAAGTGAAGCGACCCATCTTAGCTCACTACAGCCTCACTAGGCTCAGGCGATCCTCCCACCTTAGCCTCCCAAGTAGCTGGGACTATAGACATGCAACACCACACTCAGCTAATTTTTGTGTTTTTTGTAGAGATGGGGTCATGTGCCACCACATCCAACTAATTTTGGTATTTTTTTGTAGAGATAAGGTCTTGCTATGCTGCCCATGCTGGTCTTGAACTCCTGGGCTCAAGTGATCCTCTTGCCTCAGCCTCCCAAAGTGCTGGGGTTATATGCATGATCCACTGCAGCTGGCCAGATAGACAATACTTTAAAAAATGTGTACCTGCAGTGTTTTAGGCTGAATTTGATCCACAAATTAACCCCAGACAACAGCAGGAAAAAAAGCGGTAAATGGATTAAGTTTTGAAAAACTGGGGAAATCTGAATAAAGTCTGTAGTTTAGTTAATGGTATTGCACCATATTAATGTCTTAGTTTAGACAAAGCACCAGGGATTTGTAAGATGCCAAAATCATGAGAAGCTGGTTGAGGGTGTATGAAAACTTTTTCTTTGCACCTCTAAACTTTCCCCCTTCCAATTTGGGAGGCTGAGGTGGGAGAATTGCTTGAGTCTAGGAGTTTGAGACCAGCCTGGGCAAAACAGTGAGACCTCACCTCTACAAAAAATAAAAAAAATTAGCCAGGTGTGGTGCTGCATGCCAGTATTCCCAGCTACTCAGGAGACGGAGGTGAAAGGATCACCTGAGTCCAAGAGGTTGAGTCCGCAGTGAGTTGTGATCTTACCACTGTACTCCAGCCTGGGTGACAGAGTGAGACGTTGATTCAAAAAATAATAACCCCAAAGCATAATTTGGGTCTGTAATTTGGCGGACATGGAGGTTGGTTTTAAACTTAAACAAATAAGTTTAAAAGCAAAACAAAAAATAGTGCATATAGAAAGCACAAGCGCCCCTCCCTCTCTTAGCCCTCAGTATTTCAAGTTCCTTCCTCAGAAAATTCCTGGAACCAGTCTTATGATGTCCTCATACATGCATATTTGTACGTATACCTTTTAAATACAAATTCTGTTATGTTGTTTCTATACCTTGCTCTTTTTTCTTCTTTTTTCTTTTCTCTTTTTTAGCTGGAGTCTCACTCTGTTACCCAGGTTGGAGTGCAGTGGCATAATCACAACCATCATACATCATGGCTCACCACAGCCTCAAACTCCTGGGCTCAGGAGATCCTTCCACTTCAGCATCCCGAGAAGCTGGGACTACAGGCAAGTGCCACCACGCATGGCTAATTTCTTATTTTTTGTAGAGATGCAGTATCACTATGTTGCCCAGGCTGGTCTTGAACTCCTGGGCTCAAGCAATCCACCCGCCTTGGCCTCCCAAAGTGCTGGGATTACAGGCATGAGCCACTGTATCCAGCTGTACTTTTCAGAATGTCATATATATTGGCCACTGCTTCATCTGCTCTCAGTTTGTGTAGATCAACTGTAATCTTTATAACCAACCTTTAAAATGCCATGATATAGCTGGGCATGGTGGCTCACACTTGTAGTCCCAGCACTTTGGGAGGCAGAGGTAAAAGGATTGCCTGAGTCCAGCCTCAGCAACTTGGCGAGACCTTGTCTCTACAATAAATTAAAAAAAAAATTAGCCAGGTGTGGTGGAGCACACCTGTAGTCCCAACTGCTCAGGAGGCTGAGACAGAAGGATCACCTAAGCCCAGCAGGTCGAGGCTGCAGTGGCCATGAGTGTGCTACTGCACTCCAACCTGGGTGACAGAGTGAGACTACGACTCAAAAAAAAAAAAAAAAAAAGAGCTATGATATATATATTCTACATTTTCTTTAACTAGTTCCTCATCAATGGACACAGGATTTATTGGGTTTTTTGCTATTAGTAACAGTGCTTTAAAGAATAGTTTCACATTTATATCTTTTTACAAACGCTTCTAACAAATTACTAGTGAGCATCTTTACAAAATTTTTTTATAAAAATGCTCACTATGGGTGGGGCACGGTGACTCAAGCCTATAATCCCAGCACTTTGAGGCCAAGGTGAGCGGATTGCCTAAACCCATGGGTTTCAGAACAGCCTGAGCAACTTGGCGAGAGCTTGTCTCTACAATAAATTAAGAAATTAGGTGGGCGTGATAGTGCATGCCTGTAATTCCGCCTACTTGGAAGGCTGAGGTGGAAGGATCTCTTGAGCGCAGCAGGTCGACGCTGGAGTGGCTGTGAGCATGCCACTGCACTCCAGCCTGGGTGACAGAGTGACACTGCAACTCAAAAAAAAAAAAACAAAAAACCCCAAAAAACAGCAAACAAACCCAAAAAACCATTTATTCTTAGCTCAGTTTTCTACCAAGTTATATGTTCTTGTCCTCATTCATATATATGATTAAAGCTGGTCATGGTCACTCACGCCTATAATCCCAGCACTTGGGGAGCAGAGGCAAGAGGATTGCTCAGGCCCAGGAGTTCGAGACCAGCCTGGGTAACATAGTGAGATCTCGTCTCTACAGTTAATCAGAAAATGACCTTTGGGAGGTTGAGGTGAGTGGATTGCCTGAGCCCGCGGGTTCGAGACCCGCCTGGGCAGCGAGACCTCATCTCTACAATAAATCAAAAAATCAGCTGGGCGTGGTAGCGCATGCCTGTAATTCCGGCTACTTGGAAGGCTGACGCGGAAGGATTGCCGGAGTCCAGCAGGTCGAGGCTGCAGTGGCCGGGAGCAGCCACTGCACTCCAGTCTGGGTGACAGAGTGAGACTCCAACTCAAAAAAAAAAAAAGGAAATGAGCTGCGTGTGGTGGTGCATGCCTATAGATCCAGCTCCTCAGCAGGCTGAGGTAGAAGGATTGCCTGATCCCAGAAGGTCAAGGCTGTGGTATGCCAGTATCCATGTCATTGCACTCCAGCCCGGGCGACAGAGTAAGACACCCGGGGGAAAGAGAGAGAGAGAGAGAGAGAGAGAGAGAGAGAGAGAGAGAGAGAATTAAGAAAGACACTTAGGAAAGAAAAAAAAAAGTTTTTCCAACATTTTTT
Organism: Carlito syrichta; assembly: GCF_000164805.1. Lineage (NCBI taxonomy): Eukaryota > Metazoa > Chordata > Mammalia > Primates > Tarsiidae > Carlito > Carlito syrichta. The sequence continues at coordinate 152,479 of NW_007232514.1, forward strand.
GAAAGTCTGCTATGGGTACCAGGTTCTGGGGATATAAGACATTAATTAGGATGTGGGCCCACTCTCCAGGTGTCCAAAGCTCATTTTACAGCTTTTTTTTTTTTTGAGTTGGAGTCTCACTCCGTTGCTCAGGCTGGAGTGCAGTGGCACACTCCTCACGGCCACCCCGGCATTGACCTGCTGGGCTCCAGTGATCCTTCTGCCTCAGCCTTTCAAGTAGCTGGAACTACAGGCATGCACTATCACACCCAGCTAAATTTTTATTTATTGTAGAGAAGAGGTTTCGCCAAGTTGCCCGGGCTGGTCTTGAATGCACAGGCTCAGGCAATCCACTTACCCCAGTCTCCCAAAGTGCTGGAATTACAGGCTAAGCCACTGAGCCCAGCCTCATTTTACAATTTTTTTACATGTAATTCACAAAGTCCTTTCCTACCTGCATTACTTCATTTAACTCCTCAACAATTCTGTGAGATGCAGGAGCATATCTTCTGTTCGTAGGCTTCTCTTACATGTCCTCACCAACAATTGATTTCCTTGGAATAATTTGGTTGGCAGGGAGTCTTGTTCTCAAAGTGGAATCCTTCTGACACTATGAGATCAGGCCCTCTTGTCCCTGTATAGCATTTTGGAAAAGACTTCCTTGCATTCTGGATGGATTTTTCAACTGCCTTTCAGTATTTGATGCGCCTTGTCACCAGAAAGCCTTTTTCTGTGGAGCCACAGAGAGACTATGGATACAACGAATTACCACTGTCATGAGGCCTGTGTCCTGACAGCCCCTGATGATGGTTGCCTGATGGGTTCAGAACCACTTCAGTGTGGTCTTTGCTCTTTCTAAAGGAGTATGTGGTTAGAGTCAGACACTGGGACCCCTGGACCATTAGTTAACTGCTAATGTTTCTGATATATAATCTTTATTCCCAATGAATGTTGTCAGTTTCTCTGTATATATGTTGTTGTTGTTGAGTTGGGATCTCACCCGGTTGCCCAGGCTGCAGTGCAGTGGCATGATCACGGCTCACTGCAACCTCAACCTCTTGGGCTCAGGCGATCCTTCTGCCTCAGCGTCCCAAGTAGCTGGGACTATAGGCACACACCACCCTGTTCAGCTAATTTTTGATTTTTTGCAGAGATGCGGCCTCACTATGTTGCCTAGGCTGTCTCAAACTCAAGCAATCCTCTTGCCTCAGCCTCTCAAAGTGCTGGGATTAAAGGCATGAGCCACTGAGCCCAGCCTTCTTTGTATACTTACTATATTCATATACAAGGAGTACCAAAAAGTGTATACACATTTTAAGTATGATATTCATTCAAAAGATGGTGTTAATCAAATGATGCTATCATCACCATGCGATAATCAAAGAAACTGGCAAAAGCACGGTTGAGTGAACGTCATACTACTACACATCACTACCATAATTTAATTCAACTTAAAAAGTAATACATCATTTAAAATGTTTTGGCACTGCCATATATATACACAATATTACATAAACACTTAAGATATAGTTTCACACATGAGTTTCCCAATTTTTAAAAGTTATATATATTTTTTACTTTAAAATTGTGGGGTACAGTTAAGGGTTAGGTATACAAATATTCATTGTGCAGGTACCCTTGTGAGTTTCCCGATTTAAAAACAAGTATATAAGCTGGGCACAGTGGCTCACACCTGCAATCCCAGCGTTTTGAGAGATGGAGATGAGAGGATTACCTGAGCTCAGGGGTTCGAGATCAGCCTGGGAAAATTGGTGAGACCTTGTCTACAATAAATAAAAAAATCAGCTGGCCATGGTGGCACATGCCTGTGTTTCCAGCTACTTGGAAGTTTGAGGTGGAAGGATCGCCTGAACCCAGCAGGTCGAGGCTGTGGTGGCCGTGAGCGTGACACTGCACTCCTGCCTGGGTGACAGAGTGAGACTCCAACTCAATAAAAATAAAAATAAAAACAAGTGTATCATGGGTATTGATTTTTCTTGGTTGAATTTCTGAAAGTCAGATATGCAGGGGTCATGGTCTCAGCACTTAACACTTTTCCAGGTCCAAGACAGATTGGAGGCTTTGGTATTAGAAATTACCACATGAAATAAAACTGTGTAAAAAGAAAAGCAAGAGAATGTTGGACACAGAACTAAGGATACAGTTAGGTTGCATGAGAGGAGGGGAGGAGCCATGTGGTCAGATACCTGCTATCATCAATGTCCTAACTTGTGTGTGGTGGTGGTTTGTAGCTAATATGAAAGGCTATAAAAAATAGCTCAGGAGCCAGGCACGGTGGCTCAAACTTGTAACCTTAGCACTTTGGGAGGCGGAGGCAAGAGGACTGCCTGAGCCCAGGGGTTTGGGACCAGCCTGGACAACTTGGTAAGGCCTCATCTCTATGATAAAAATTTAAAAATTGACCGGGTGTGGTGATACATGCCTGTGGTTCCAGCTACTTGGAAGACTGAGGCAGAAGGATCGCTGGAGCCCAGCAGGTCGAGGCTGCGGTGGTCATGCGCGTGCCACAGCACTCCAACCCGGGCGACAGAGTGAGACTCTGACTCACAAAAAAAGAAATAAAAAAAAAAAAGGTTTGACAAATAGAAGTAGGCCAGGTATGACTAATAATGAGAAAATGTCATAAACCAATTGATTAATCCAATACATGCACCTGAAATCTAAAGAAAAGGAGAAAAAAGTTTTTTGGTTTTTTTTTAAAGTCTGTTGAATTGGACTATCTTTTAAAAATATCAATCTACTGGCTGGGCTGAGACTGCAAATTTAGTTTTGATTTAAAAAATTTTTTTTCAATAGCTTTAGGAGATTACAAATTTGATAGACGAGTTTGTGAAGTAATGAGAGTTGCTTAGTAGAGGATGAGCTGTGCTCACTCACAGTCATGTCTCCCTTTGAGCTTCCAATGAAAGAGTTGCTGAGTATGGTGGCTCACACCTGTAATCCCAGCACTTGGGAGGCTGAGGGGGGAGGACAGCTTGAGTCAAAGAGTTCGAGACCAGCCTTGGCAACATAGTAAGACCTCGTCTCTACAAAAAATGAAAAAATTAGCCAGGTGTGGTGGTACACACGTGTAGTCCCAGTTACTCGGGATCTGAGGCAGGAGGATTGCCTGAGCACTGAGGCTGCAGTGAGCCGTGATCATGCCACTGCACTCCAGGCTGGACGACAGACTGAGACCCTAACTCTAAGAATAAATAAATCAATGACCGAGACTGATTATCTCCCAGTTCTAGAAGTCAGAAGTCCAAGGACCAGGGTGTCAGCAGGGCCACATTCCTCTGGAGGCTCTAGGAGAGAACGTATTTCTCGCCTCTTCCATCCTCTAGAGGTTGCCTCCACTCCTTGGCTCTTGGCTCCCTCCTCCATCATCAAAGCCAACAGTGTGACCATTACAAGTCCTGAGCCCCTTGCCACGGCCTCGCTCCAATTCTGCCCCTCAGACTTGGATTCTGCCCCTCCGCCTTCGTCTTCTAGGAGACCCTCTGCTTATATTGGTCCCATTGGGTCATCCAAGCTACTCCTCCCATCTCAGGATTCTTAACTTGGCCGGGCACGGTGGCTCACTCCTGCAATTCCAGCACTTTGGGAGGCTGAGGCTAGAGGATTGCCTGAGCCCGGGGGTTCAAGACCAGCCTGGCCAACTTGATGAGACCTCGTCTCTGCAAAAAAGTCAGAAAATGATCAGGGCATCGTGGTGTGTGCCTGTAGTCCCAGCTACTCGGGAGACTGAGGCAGGGGGATCACTTGAGTCCAGGAGATCGAGGCTGTGGTGAGCCATGATCATGGCACTACACTCCAGCCTGGGTGGCAGAGTGAGACTCTGACACACACACACACAAGAAAAAGATTCTTAACTTAAATCACACCTGGCAAGTTCCTCTTACCATGTCAAGTAACATATTTTCAGGGGGACTTGACGTATGAGGGTTGGACTTGGCATATGCGGGGGCTGTGGTTTGGCTGACCATACTGGGCTGGAGGTGGTGGACAGGAGAGAGGAGGGCATGCTGGAGCAGTGTCTTGGGTAGGCCTCTCCGGTGGATCTGAGGAGGAAGTGAAAGAGTTGAGGATGCCTCAGGGTTGGGTTTGAGCAGCTGAATGAACTGGGTGGATGTCTGTGTTATTCCCTGGGATATGGTACGATGGGGACCATTGTGGCGGGGGAGACCCAGGGAGAAACATACTTTTCCCCTTCCATGTACTTCCTTTTTTTTTGCGTCAGGGTCTCTGTTGCCCAGGCTGGAGTGCAGTGGCACGACCATGGTTCACCGCAGACTCAGCCTCCTGGGCTCAGGTGATCCGTCCTCCTCAGCCTCCTGAGTAGCTGGGGCTATGGGCCCGCACCACCACACCCAGCTATTTTTTTTGATTTGTGTGTGTGTGTGTGTGTGTGTGTGTGTGTGTGTGTGTGTGTGTGTGTGTACAGATGGGGTCTCACTATGTTATCCAGGCTGATCTTGAACTCCTGGGCTCAAGCAATCCTCTTGGCTTGACCTCCCAAAGTGCTGGGATTACAGGTGTGAGCCACCACACCCAGTCTCAATATACTTAATTATTTTATATTGTTTATAGAATCACAAGACACACAATAGACACCATCCTAGACATGCCAAATCAGTTCTTTATGGAGACTCATGAAAACTTCCTAGTGCCACGATAAACCTCCTCACCACATGCAAACCAAATCCAACCAAGAAGCATTCATCTTCTATTTCTCCAGAGAGGAGACTGCAACCCCATACACTTAAGCCCAAAGTAATCCTCAGGGCTGCCAAAAGTAAGTTAAGGGAGTGACGAATAGTTCCTAAGATTGGGGACCATTACATAATTAAGAAATTATGGCCAGGCATGGTGGCTCTCGCCTGTAATGTCAGCACTTTGAGAGGCTGAGGCAGGAGGATCACTTGAAGACAGGCGTTTAAAACCAACCTGGGCAACACAGCGAGACCGTTTTCCTACAAGAAAGAAAAAAAAAAATAGCCATACATGGTGGCACGTGCCTGTAGTCTCAGCTACTCGGAAGGCTGAGGCAGGAGGATCACTTGAGCCCAGGAATTGGAGGCTGCAGTTAACTATGATCGCGCCACTACACCCCAATCTCTAAAAAATAATAGCGAGTTTTAAAAGAATTTTGTAGAGAAAAGTGCACAAATCCTGTGTGCTGCTTGATGAATTTTCACAACACACCCACTCCCTCCCAGACCAAGGAACAGAATGTTTGGGAAACCCAGAGCCTTCCTCCTGTCCTCTCCCTCCCCCAGGCCTCCCCCCAGGAGGACTAAAGCCATGGCGTGTAGAGAGAGCTGCTAAGAACAGGGAGGCGCTTACTCTTTGTGTGTTTGGCTTTCTTGGTTTCTCAAGACGAAGCCCCAGTCGAACATTCTTCCCCTTCACCGTTGACGTGGACCCTCGGGTCCCCACTTTCAGTGGCGTTCTTGTAAATGGCCTTTCGCTGGAGCAGGAGATGCTTGCCCGGCTGGCCTGTGCCCGTGGGCTGCGAGAGCTGCATCCTGGTGGACCGATGTTCAGGTGGAAGACCAGCTCCCGGAGGCCAGAGTAACCAAAGCGAAGGCCGGCCTGGGATGAGCAGAGCTCAGACGTTCGGCGCCGCGTCTCCCGCCAGCCTTGCCTTCTTGCGTCTGCCAGGCATGTGGAGGGCTCAGGAGATCCCCGCAGACCACACAGGGCACACTTGCCGCTCCGCGCGCATGAGGAACTTGGAAGAGTGTTCCTGCAGCCTCGGGAAGGAAGGCTTTGCTGCTGAACAGAGCGGCTTGCGCCACGGACTGAGGTGGCTCTTCCTTCTGCCTCTCGGCCGGGGGTCACCGCGGGGCCTGGACCGAGCCCCTCAGTGACCCCCTGCCTTCCTCAAGTATTTGTGGAGAGCCTTCCCTCTGCCAGCACCGGGGGTACGGCAGTGAATAAGGTAGACACACCTTTGCTCTACTTCTTTTTCTTTTTTGGAGTCAGGCTTATGTTGCCAGGGTGATCTCGAACTCCTGAGCCCAAGAGAGCCTCCTGCTTTGGCCTCCCAAAGTGCTGGGGTGACAGGCCTGAGCCACTGCCCCCAGCCACATGTGCACTTCAGGTAAACAACAAATGCAGCTATAAAGAATTGTGTTATTCCAAGGATGTAGGGTACAATTCAGAATTAGGTATACAAGTGGTCGTCATACAGGTAAAGTTGTGGCCTCCCTGTGGTCCCCACTTCGCCTGGTTTAGGATCAGGTACCCTTACTGATGTTATGTACCCCCCCAACAGACACTTTTTTAATCTGTGTGTCCCACGCAACCTTTAAGACATGCTGATGCTTAAAAAAAAAATTTTTTTTTTTTTGAGTTGAGGTTTCACTCTGTCACCCAGACTCTAGTGCAGTGGCTGCTCCTGGCCACCACAGCCTCGACCTGCTGGGCTCCGGCGATCCTTCCGCCTCAGCCTTCTAAGTAGCTGAAACTACAGGTATGCGCTACCACACCCAGCTCATTTTGATTTATTGTAGAGATGAGGTCTCGCCACGTTGCCCAGGCGGGTCTCGAACCCACAGTCTCAGGCAATCCACTCACCTCCGCCTCCCAAAGGCGCGGGATTACAGGCTGAGTCACCAAGCCCGGCTTGAAAGAATATATGTATTGTTCATCAGAAATACACATGTGACGGTGTGTCTTGTATTTATTGCTGCTAAATCTGGCAAGCCCATGATTCCAGGTGAGTCCAATGGGAGCCGTGCTGGGGCTGAGAACACTGTTTTAATGGAAGTGTGTCTCCAAGGCAACAGGAAGGGTGAGAAGTAGGTGTCCTCTCCCATGTTCTCCCCTCCCTCCTTTGGTTCTCTTGATCATTAGGTATGATTCCTTCTTTTTGAGTTGGAGTCTCACTCTGTTGTCCAGCCTGGAGTGCAGTGGCACACTCACGGCTCACCACAGCCTCGATCTCTGGGCTCAGGCGATCCTTCCACCCCAGCCTCCCGACAAGCTGGGACTACAGGCGTACGCCACCATGCTCGACTAATTTTTTGATTTTTTTGTAGAGACAGGGTCTTGCCATGTTGCCCAGGCTGGTCTCAAAGCTCCCAAAGTGCTGGGATTATAGGTGTGAACCACTGCACCTGGCCAGGTATGACTATTAAGCCTATGGACACCCAGAGTGGGCTGTCCCCATGGTGGGAGAGGGCTCTCGCCGGCCAGTCCTGGCCCTGTCTTCTTGAACCCCAGTACCAGCCAGTGCTCCCTATGGCTCCTCCTGGACTGACAGTCTCTGCAGTGGTCAGGGAGAAGCATGCTCATTAAATTAGCACAAAAGCTATTTGTCACTAAAAATTAATGCCCCATTTCTTTCCCATCTCAAATTACGTGCAACTTTGCTGTCCAGTGTGGCTCATCTGAGGCTTGCTAATGAGATTAAATATACTCTCAGAATAAAAGCCAACAGTAGGCCGGACATGGTGGCTCACACCTGTCATCCCAGCACTTTGGGAGGCAGAGCCAAGAGGACTGCCTGAGTCCAGGGGTTCAAGACCAGCTTGGGCAACTTGCCAAGACCTTGTCTCTACAGTAAATCAAAAAAGTAGCTGGGCATGGTGGCGTATGCCTGTGGTTCCATCTACTTGGGAGGCTGAGGCAGAAGGATCGCCTAAGCCCAGCAGGTCGAGGCTGTGATGGCCGTGAGTGTACCACTGCACTCCAGCCTGGGCAAGAGTGAGACTATGACGTAAAAAAAAAAGCCAAGTATTCCTATTTGAATATAAAGTCTTTATTCCCTGGAAAAAATTAACTTGCTGTCCCAAGCACTTTATCCTTATTCGCTTGCTTGAATTTCATGAGAACGCATTGGAGAGATACCATTGCTATCCCTGTTTTATAGGTACGGAAACTAAGGCCCAGAGAAATCGAATGACTTACAAGTCCACACAGCTAGAAAGTGGTAGAGACAGGACTCAATGCAGGCAGGCCACGCTGGTCCAAGCCTCTGGTCTCCCCTCTGAACCCTGTGTCCTGTGAGCAGGCATGTTCCTGCTGGGACCCTGGTCCTCACTGGGGTGTTTCTCTGACAACTTTTTTTTTTTTTGAGCCAGAGTCTCTCGGTCACCCAGGCTGGGGTGCAGTGGCACGATC
>NW_007232515.1:0-17358 GCF_000164805.1 Carlito syrichta
ATAAATCATAAGTCAAAATGAGCGAAAGAGAGAAGTGCGAGAGGGATAACAGATATACATACCAGCTATCAGGTGAAAAACAGTCACAGGATCGGGAAGAAGTGAAGAAAGACACGTAAGAAAGATTGCCTAAGGAGTACTGATAGCTACACAGACACAGGTCAATAAAATCGAGAGACAGTGTAGGTCAGAAGGTCAACAACAGACGTGATCTAAACTAACAGTTACAATGATAAAATCATAAGTCAAAATAAGCGAAAGAGAGAAGCGCGAGAGGGAAAACAGATATACATACCATCTATCAGGTGAGAACGAGACACAGGGCTGGGAAGAAGTGAAAAAAGACAGGTAAGAAAGATTCCCTAAAGAATACTGATAGCTAAACAGAGACAGGCCAAAAAAATCAAGAAACAGTATAAGTCAGAAGGTAAACACCAAACGTAATCTAGACCAACAGTTTCAATGATAAAATCATAGGTCAAAATAAGCCATCAAACTAGAGTCACTTCTGTGATCTCCGATTCCAGCCTCTGCCTTTTGTTTTTCATTGCAGCATAGGGGTGGGGCTTTGTCTCCTGTTTCACACTGTTGCCTTAAAGCTGAGGTAAAGTTTGTTGCCAGGTGGGCGGGGCAATGGAAGTCTGCCTGGAGAATGGCAAGGCAGTTTAAGCAGGTCTGTTTTTCTCTGCTTGTCTGGGTCCTCTGGGTTGGGGTCTGACGCTGTGTGCCTCAGCCAGGGTGGACACGGAGTTCCAGAGCTCCAAAGTTCCAACAGGCAGGCTGTAAATGACGAGAGTGGCACTGGGTCCCTACAGAGTATTCAGCCAGTAATGGAACCGGTGTCTCTGAGGGGCGGGCGCTCAGAGCCTCCCTGTGCGACCTGCGGTGCCGGGTGCCGGGCCGGGGAGAGAGCTGGAGGGAGCAGGGACCCAAAACTTCCCCGCACGCTGCAATACCTGGCCTTAGGAAATGAGGTAAAGTTTGTTGCTAGGTGGGCAGGGCAATGGAAGTCTCTTCCTGGAGAATGGCAAGGCAGTTTAAGCAGATCTGTTTTTCTCCGCTTGTCTGGGTCCTCTGATTTGGGGTCTCACGCTGAGTGCCTCAGCCAGGGTGGACCCGGAGTTCCAGAGCTCCAAAGTTCCAAAGGGCAGGCTCTAGACAGCGAGAGTGGCACTGGGACCCAACAGAGGACTTCAGCCAGAAATGGAACCAGCGTCTCTGAGGGGCGGGTGCCCAGAGCCTCCCTGTGTGACCGGCGGCTTGATGCCGGGTGCCCGGGCTGGAGACAATGCAGCCGGGGAGGGATCTGGAGGGGGCTGGGACCGGAGACTTCCACACACGAGTAGATCGGCAGCAGTGGGGCGGGGGCGCAATATCTGGCCTTGCGTGGGACTGAAGTTCCCGGGCCTGCCCCCAGCGCGGTTGGTGGTGGGCTGGGGGATGGGGGTAGCGAAGTGATAGCCTTTTTGGGAACTCACGTTCAGAGAATCTCACAAGTTCACCTATGCCGTCGCCATCTTGCCCCGTCTCCTCTGGGTACTCATTTTTATCTAGGTTCTTTTATTTTTCTTCTCTGCCCCAATATTATCTTCAAGAAACTAAGTTCTTGAGGTGGCAGCTTTAATGAATAATTTGAAATTTTCCTTCCTTTTTTTCCTCTTTTCTAATTTATGCATTCAGTGCTAGAAATTTCCCTGTCAATACTGCCTCAGCAGTTTCCCATAGTTTGATATTATATATTTTCTCTTTCATTCAGCTCAGTATTTTTTTTTTTTGAGTTGGAGTCTCACTCTGTTGTCCAGGCTGGAGCACAGTGACACACAGCCACCACAGATCGACCTGCTGGGTTTAGTCGATCCTTCTGCCTCAACCTTCCAAGTAGCTGGAACTACAGATGCATGCCACCACGCTTGGCTAGTTTTTGTGTGTGTGTGATTTATTGTAGAGATAAGGTCTCGCCAAGTTGCCCAGGTTGGTCTTGAACCTTTGGGCTCAGGCAGTCCTCTTGCCTCAGTCTCCCAAAGTGCTGGGATTACAGGCTGAGGCTGGCCTCAGTGTGTTTTTTAGTTTTCACTTGAGGCCAGGCAGGGTGGCTTATGTTTGTAATTCCAGCACTTTAGGAGGCCAAGGTGGGAGGATCACTTGTCAGCACTTTGAGACCAGCCAGTAACATAGCCAGACCCCATCTCTCAAATAAATAATAAGTTTTAAAAACTTCACTTTGGGCTGGGCTCAGTGGCTCAGCCTGTAATCCCAGCACTTTGGGAGTACAAGGCAAGTGGATTGACTGAGCCCGCGGGTTCGAGACCCACCCGGTCAACATGGTGAGACCTTGTCTCTACAATAAACCAAAAACTAGCTGGGTGTGGTAGCGCGCGCCTGTAGTTCTGGCTACTTGGAAGGCTGAGGGGGAAGGATCGCCGGAGCCTGGCAGGTCGAGGCTGTGGTGGCCGGGAGCGGCCACTGCAATCCAGTCTGGGTGACAGAGTGAGACTCCATCTTATAAAAAAAAATTTTTTTTTAATTTCACTTTGGGAGGCGGAGATGAGAGGATTGCCTGAGCCCAGGGGTTCGAGATCAATTCTGGGCAACTTGGTGAGACCGCGACTCTACGATAAACCAAAAAAATTAGCTGGGTGTGGTGGCATGTCTGTGGTTCCAGCTACTTAGAAAGCTGAGGCATAAGGTTAAGGCTGCAGCGGTGTGAGCAGCGTGCCACTATATTCCAGGTTGGGTGACAGAGTGAGACTCTGACTGAAAAAAACAACAACAAAAATCACTTGAGACTTTCTGTTTTGCCCTTGCATTATTTAAAAGTGTACTGTTCAGTTAAAAGTGTTTGGAAGCTTTCCATTTATGTCTGCTATTGATTTCTAATTTGATTTCATTGTAGTCAGAGAACACACTGATTTCAGTTCTTTCCAGTTTGTTATGGTTTACCATCCAGGATGTGGTCTGTGGTGGTATGTGGTCTGTAGGCAGTTGAAAAAATGTGTTCTTCTTTTGTATGGCAGAGTGTTTATAAATGTTGATTCGATCCTGTCTTAGTCTGTATGTCCTGCTATACCAAAATAGCTTAGGCTGGGTAATTTATAACAACAGAAATTTATTTCTCTCTCCTGGAGGTTTGGAAGTCTAACATCAAAGTGCTAACAGCTTTGATGTTTTGTGAGGGCTCAGTCTCTGCTTCGAAGATGACGCTTTCAACACCCCTTCCTCCTTGGGGTCTAACGCTGTGTCCTCTCATGGCAGAAGAGAAGGAACCTTCTCTCTCAAGGTCTTCTGTAAGGGCCCTGATCTCATCGGTGAGGGTTCTGCACTTGTGATGTAATCACCCCTAAAGGCTCCACCTCTTAACGTTACCTAGCACAATGACAAAGCTTCAACATATGGATTTTGAGAGACACATTCAGACCAAAGCATCCTTCCCTTGGCTCCCCAAATGGATGCCCTTTTCACATGCAAAATACATTTAACCATCCCAGTTGCCCCCAAAGTCTCAACTCATCCCAGCACTAATTCAAAAGCCTAACAGCCAGTCTCATCCAATCAGACGTGGGCGAGACTCCAGGTGCGACTCATCCCGAGACACGCCCCTCCAGCTGCGAGCTGGGCCCAAGGGCAGCAAGTGCTCCGAAATCCAGCGGCGGGCCAGGCAGAGGACAGCATTCCTGCCCCAAAAGGAAGAGACGGCAAGACAGGGGCAGCAGGCCCCTAGGAGTCCGAAACCCAACAAGGCAAACGATGCTGAATCAGGGCCTTGAGAGTACTCCTCTCTGGCTCAAGACCCTGCCTTCCGGACGGGTGGGGCCCCAGGGCCCTGGGCAGCTCTGCCCCATGGCTGGGCAGGTGGAAACCACCCGCGACTCTCTGGGGCTCTCTCAGGCTGGCCACACACGAGGGCGGCTCTCCGGGAGAGCCAGCACCGAGCTGCTCAGACGCCTGCAGACTCCCAGTGTGGTCCTCCTGGCTTTCCTGTGGAGCATCATCCGTGGTGGATCTTCTGGCCCCAGGTAAGACATCCACCCCAGCATGCCAATTTCCTCGAGCCTATTAATCCCTTCCCCCACCATGTGTTACAGTTCATCATTTCAGTTTTGCTCAGTGTAGGATGCTTTCTCTGGGCTTCTAACACCCTACCCAGCACTCTGGGAGGCCGAGATGAGACCAGCGCGGAAAACATAGTGAGACCGTCTCTACAAAAAAAAAAAAATGTCGGGGACAGTGGCCCACGCCTATAGTCCTAGCTACTTTCAAGGCTGAGATGGATGGATTGCTCAGGAGGTCGAGGCTGCGGCAAGCCATGAGTGTGCCACCACACTCCAGCCTGGGCAACACAGTGAGACTTAGACTCAAAAAAATTAGTAAGTAAAGCCAGGTGCAGTGGTTCAGCATGTAATCCCAGCACTTCCGGAGGCCAAGGTGAGAAAATTGCCTGCGCCCAGGGGTTCAAGACCAGCCTGGACTGGGGTAACTTGGTGAGACCTCATCTCTACAATAAATCACCACACACACACCAGCTGAACATGGTAGCATGCATCTGTAGTTCCAGCTACTTGGAAGACTGAGATGGAAGGATCACCTGAGCCCAGCAGGTCAAGGCTGAGGTGGCCATGAGCGTGACACCGCACTCCACTCCAGCCTGGGCAACAAGAGTGAGACTCCCACTCAATAAATAGATAAATAAATAAGTAAATAAATAAATAAAAGCCACCCTAGCAGTGAGTTTGTATCAACCCCCGGGGCCCTTAGCAATGTTAATGCTTGCATACCAAGACAGGATTCCATACAAACTGTCTCCCCCTTATACAATTTTATGTTATGGCTTCTTAGAAAAAGCATCCTCAAAATCAAGTCCTGTAGGCATCTCCAGGCTCTTGCCAGTACACATTGGCTAATCTTGCAACTTTTTTTTTCTGAGTTGGAGTCTCACTGTCCCCAGACTGGAGTGCAGTGGCTGCTCCCGGCCAGCGCAGCTTCGACCCGCTGGGCTCCGGTAATCCTTCCACCTCAGCCTTCCAAGTAGCTGGAACTACAGGGGTGCGCTACCATGCCCAGCTAATTTTTTGATTTGTTGTAGAGATGAGGTCTCACAAAGTTGCCCAGGCAGGTCTTGAACCCACAGGCTCAGGCATTCCATTCACCTCAGCCTCCCAAGGTGCAAGATTACAGGCTGAGCCACCGAGCCCAGCTGGAAGTTAATATTTATGACCAAGATGGCTGACTGATAGATTGTATTCTTTCAGTAAATATAAATTGTCTTTCCCTGACTCTGAAACCCACCACTCCCCTGCTATGGGAGAAATATATACTTTCCTGCCTCAATGATGTTAGGCTTGGTCATTGTCCACCCTTTTCAAGCAGAAACTTTAATTGTGCTGGCATAATTTCACTTGGCTTTGTAAACTCCTGCTTTTGCCATGAGAATGGGCTTCAGATAGTAGCTGTTCTCTCAGCCTGAGTCCCAGAATGATTAGCTTGAATTACAGCCCTTACACAGGAATATTTACTTCTGTCCTATTTCTATTTGTTACTGAGATCTGACTATTCAGCTCACTTTCAAGAAAAGCTAATTAACAAACTCTCTCTCAGAACTGGGCTTTAAGAATAAACTCTAAGCCCGCGGGCTCGAGACCCGCCTGGGAAACTTGGCGAGACCTCATCTCTACAATTAAAAAAAACAAAACAAAACAAAACCAGCTGGGCATGATAGCGCATGCCTGTAATTCCGGTTACTCGGAAGGCTGAGGCGGAAGGACCGTCGGAGCCCAGCAGGTCGAGGCTGCGGTGGCCGGGAGCGGCCACTGCACTCCAGTCTGGGCGACAGGGTGAGACTCCAACTCAAAAAAAAAAAGAATAAACTCTAGCTGGCCTTGGTGGCTCAGCTTGTAATCCCAGCCCTTTGGGAGGCTGGGCAACTTGGCGAGACCTTATCTCTACAATAAATAAAAAATGAGCCGAGCATGATAGCACATGACTGTAGTTCTGGCTACTTGGAAGGCCAAGGCGGAAGGATTGCCGGAGCCCAGCAGGCGAGGCTACGGTGGCCAGGAGCGGCCACTGCACTCCTATCTGGGCGACAGGGTGAGACTCCAACTCAAAAAAAAAAAAAATAAAATAAACTCAACACCTCATCAACAAGGCTACCTGCATAATGAACATTCATATACCTAACCCGGAATTGTACCCCGCATCTTTAAAATTAAAAATTTTTTAAAAAACTCAAAGAGGAGAAAAACAAACAGCCCTATTAAAAAATGGGCAAGCCAGGCTCGGTGGCTCAGCCTGTAATCCCGCGCCTTGGAAGGCTGAGGTGAGCGGATTGTCAGCCTGTGGGTTCGAGACCCACCTGATCAACTTGGTGAAACCTCATCTCTACATTAAACCAAAAAATGAGCTGGGCGTGGTAGCGTGTGCCTGTAGTTCCAGCTACTTGGAAGGCTGAGGTGGAAGGATTGCCGGAGCCCAGCAGGTCGAGGCTGCGGTGGCCGGGAGCGGCCACTGCACTCCAGTCTGGGCGACAGAGTGAGACTCTGACTCAAAGAAAAAAAAAAAAATGGGCAGAGGACATGAATAGATAATTCTCAAAAGAATACATTCGAGCTGGACACGGTGGCTCACACCCATAATCCCAGCATTCAGGAGGCCGAGGTGAGAGGACTGCCTGAGTCCACAGGTTCCAGGCCAGCCTGAGTAACTGGGTGAGACCTCATCTCTATAGTAAACCAAAAACTCAGTCGGGCACGGTGGCACATGCCTGTATTTCCAGCTACTTGGAAGGCTGAGGTAGAAGGATCACCTAAGCCCAGCAGGCAGAGGCTGTGGTAGCCGTGAGCATCCCACTGGACTCCAGCCTGAGCGACAGAGTGGGACTCTAACTCAAAAAAAAAAAAAAAAAGAACACATATGAGCAGCCAGAAAATACATGAAAAAATGCTCAGTCTCCCTAATTATCAGAGACATGAAAATCAAAACCACATTGAGGTATCACCTTACCCCAGTAAGGATGGCCATCGTTAATAAATAAAAATAGACACTGGCACAGGTGTGAAGAGACATTTCTACACTGCTGGTGACAGTGTAAACTAGTCCATCCTCGATGGAAAACAGTGTGGTGATATCTCAAGGGACTAGAAATTGAAATTCCATACAATCCAGGAGTGCCCCTCCTAGGAACATACCTGGAAGAACACAAATTGTTCTACAAAAAAGACACCTGCACACGCATGTTTGGTGCCGCACTATTCACAATAGCAAAAACATGGAACCAACCATGCTGCCGATCGAAAGTAGGCTGGATAAAGAAAATGTGGTACGTATACACGATGGACTATTACGCAGCCATAAATAACAAAATGATGGACTTTGCAGCACACTGGATGGGCTTGGAGACAATCATTCTTCGCGGCCGATCACAGACAACACGACTACTACATGTTCTCACTCGAAAGTGGGACCCGGACAGCAATAACAATAGCACAAGGGAGGGACCAGCAGCCACAGGACACTGAGGGAAGGAAGGAGGGAGGGAGGGAGGCACGTAACAACACAAAGAGTACCTGATCCTCAACCAGGGGAAGTGAGGACCAGCTGGAGGCCCAAAGTCCACCTGCACATACGTGACTTATGTACCTCATCCTGACCTGTACCTCACATCTCTATAATAAAAAAAATACATAGGGCAATCGTTTATCAGAATACATCAACGGGAAAAAAGAAATCTGTAAAAATATCACAGATCATCCAATTTTTAAATATACATTTTTGAATTATGTTATATTATTTATGGAAAATCTGCACATATATATAGCAAAATACAATCATTATGGACAACAGTTAAAAAAGGAATAAACCCAAAGAGTAGTAAAATCCTAGAAAAAAGCAAAAGTTTTCAGATGATATTGATAATCCACTGGGTTGCAATTCATTCTATAACTTAATGCTGTGTCTTTAGGTTTTCTAACATGATATTTTTTTGGAGTGGATCTCCTTCTGTCGCCCAGGCTGTAGTGCAGTGCTGCGGTCACAGCTCACCAAGCCTTAAACTTTTGGGCTCAAGTAATCCTCCCACTTCTGCCTACTGAGTAGCTTGGACTACAGGAGTACACCACCACACCCAGCTAACTTTTTTTTTTTGCAGAGACCAGGTCTCACCATGTTGCCCAGGCTGATCTCAAATCAAACTCCTGGACTCAATCAATCCTCCTGCCTTGACCTCCGAAAAATTACAGGCATGAGCCACTGCACATGGCCTTATTCCTTTTATTTCTTAACATAAAATTAATGTAAAAAAATAATGCATACTAAACATAGAAATACAAAAAGAAAAATAGTCACTCCCAATTCTACTACAAATAATGACCACTATAAACACTGTATATACTTTTCAAAAATTTTGGTTGACAAATACACAAATGCACATAAGTATCCCAGTTAAGAGTTAGAACTGTCAGAAATGTAGAACAAATGTTCACTCTCAACGGAAAGCTGGACCAGATGTCCTTCAGGAGTCTTCCAAGGCTAAGATTTTCAGACTCTTTTAGAGTATGCCAGTCACTAATTATCTTTAAAACAATAGATGCCAAGAGTCTGCCAGTCACTCTAATTGTCTTTAAAACAATAGATGCCACGTTACAGTGCTGAATAAAACCAACAAAAGTGACAGAGCATTCCAAACACACTGAAAATACACTTCATCTGAAATCTGCTATTTAAATGACACATCAAAGACAAAAACAAACTAGAACCATTAGATCATGGCGAGGTTTTTCTCAAGCTGCAGAACAGTTTCCTTAAAGGCAGAATCCTCTGCCCAGTTGACTTTACTCCCCAAGATGAGGCTCTGTAATTAAGAAAAAGAAAATTAAGTTAGAGTTAAAACCATTTTTAAAGACTGAAGAGTAAAGAGAAGTCTCACGGATCTTATGAAAGTTACTTAATATTGACTAGGTGTGTCTCTCCATGCTCACGATAAGCAGCAGGATATTCTCGTATCTTTCCTTTCACTTTGACTAAGGCTTCGTCCATGATCCCCACGTTAGGGAATATTCACAATAACTTTATTTCCTCCAACCCTTGGGGGGAAAATACAATCATTTTTTATGCTTCCTCAGTTTCCATGAGTGAGGTTTATCTGTTAAGGATATCTGCAGAGGAAACTCTGTGGTTCACAGTTCATTTTGCAGCCCTATGGTAAAAAATCAATAACTGAAGCATAATATGCCCTATTTTCAATAAAGTAAAAGGAGAGCTTAGTTTTCAATACCTGTAAAGCTTCAATACCTGAAAAATATGAAGAATATTTTTGTAATAGACAGTGGAAGAATGATTAGCGTCATAATTATTAAGGACTCTGTTAATTAATTCTTGAAAAACTATAGCTCTAGCCGGGCTCGGTGGCTCAGCCTGTAATCCTGCACCTTGGGAGGCTGAGGTGAGTGGATTGCCTGAAACCGCGGGTTCGAGACCCGCCCAGGCAACTTGGTGAGATCTCATCTCTATAATAAATCAAAAATTAGCCGGGCGTGGTAGCGCGCGCCTGTAGGGCCAGCTACTTGGAAGGCTGAGGCAGAAGGATCGCTGGCACCCAGCAGGCGAGGCTGCGGTGGCCGGGAGTGGCCACTGCACTCCAGTCTGGGTGACAGAGTGAGACTTAAACTCAAAAAAAAAAAAGAAGAAAGAAAAACTATAGCTCAATGATACTGACTGAAATAATGTTAAAACAGATTTTAGAGTATGTGCTATAGTATTTGATATAAAAACATTAAAAACTTTGGCCTAAGCCGGCTCAGTGGCTCAGCCTGTAATCCCGTGCCTTGAGAGGCTGAGGTGAGTGGATTGCCTGAGCCTGTGGGTTTGAGACCGCCTGGGCAACTTGGTGAGACCTCATTTCTACAATAAATCAAAAAATTAGCCGAGTGTGGTAGCGCGCTACTGTAATTCCAGCTACTTGGAAGGCTGAGGCAGAAGGATCACCGGAGCCCAGCAGGTCGAGGCTGCGGTGGCCGGGAGCGACCACTGCACTCCAGTCTGGGCGACAGAGTGAGACTTCAACTCAAAAAAAAACAAACAAACTTTGGCCTAAATAAGGTACACTCTTGCTGTAAGTAAACAGAAGGGTTAGTCAACATAATTCCAGTCAAATTAACAAAGGCAGATGGAAATAAGCATTTAAACATGATCAAACCACTAGAGGCTGACTTTAGGAATAAAGAAAGCAGCCAGGCGCAATGACTCAAGCCTATAATCCCAACACTTTGGGAGGCTGCAGGTTTGAGACCCGCTTGGTCAACATGGCGAGACCTCATCTCTACAATAAATCAAAAAATTAGCTGGGTATGTTAGTGCACGCCGGCAGTTCCAGCTACTTGGAAGGCTGAGACAGAAGGATTGCCTGAGCCCAGCAGGTCGAGGCTGTGGTGGCTGTGAGCATGCCCTTGCACTCCAGCCTGGGTGACAGAGTGAGATTCCAACACACACACAAAAAAGAAGAATAAAGAAAGTTCCTGAAGTTGGCCAAAGCTATGCATATTAGCTTAGGTTATTTAAAAAAGCGATGAGTCCATTAAATCAAAATTAATACTGATTTATAGGATATAAATAAAGATCAAAAAAGGAAGAATAATGGAAGTCTCAAAGCAGCATGAAAAAACCAACATGTGCCATGGAAAAGTAAAATGATTCAATCCTCCACTTGGGGTTAGCCTTGGGGATTTGCACATTGCTAATCCAATCACCTTCTGCTACAAAAAAACAGATAAAAGACCTAAGGAAGAAAATCTTTTGGTGAGATGCAAGACCCCATGTTTTATATATAAAATAACTGTACATTTTATACAATCGAACAATGGTAACAAAAATGACAGTATTAGAATATTCCAAAAACAATGAAAATACATTTCACATCAACAGTCTCAGAAACATTTTAAAATTCAAAAAGTAATGAAAAGGCTAGGCATAGAGGCTCACGCTTGTAATCCCAGCACTTTGGGGAACTGGGGTGAGAGGACTGCTTCAGCCTAGGCGTTCAAGACCAGCCTAGGCAACATAATGAGACCCTGTGTCTACAAAACTAAAAATTAGCTGGGCGTGGTGGCATGTGTCTGCAGTCCTAGCTAATTGGGTGGCTGAGGTAGAAGGAATACCTGTGCCCAGAAGATCGAGGCTACAGTGAGCTGTGATTATATCACAGCACTCCAGCCTGGGTGATAAAGTGTGACCGCCAACTCAGGGGAAAAAAAAAAAAAAAATGAAATGCCCCCAGAATAAACCGATATAGAACACTTACAAACTGACATGAGGCCAGGCGCAGTGGCTCAAGCCTCTAATCCCCACACTTTCGGAGACAGAGGTGAGAAGAATGCCTTAGCTCAGGGGTTCGAGACAAGCCTGGGTAACTTGGCAAGACCTCATCTCTACAATAAATTAAAAAATTAGCCTGGCGTGGTGGTGCATGCCTATAGTTCCAGCTACTTGGAAGGCTGAGGGGGAAGGATCACCTGAGCCCAGCAGGTTGAGCCTGCCCTAGCTCTGAGTGTGCCACTGCACTCCAGCTTGGGCAACAGAGTGAGAGAGACTCCCACTCAAGGAAAAAAAAAGTTAAATAATTTTATCAAGGTTAACTTGCAACTATTAAGTACCAGCCAAGTTCTTAACCCTACATTCCCATCACCCTCATCTAAAACTCCCGACACTGCAAATTACTCCATTCTGCCTCCAAAGAGCTCAAAAAAACAAAAAGACCTTTCCATGTATAAATGCCAAAGGTCTGTCCATAATGAAAAATCAAGGCCTTAAACACCAAACATACATGAATTCCAGACACATAAACAGATGAAAATTCTACTTCAATTAGTTTATGAGGATCAAAGACTAGATGACTTAGTCAATACGGTAACAGCACTGAATCATATAAAAAATAATTCTTCCTTCCATCCAAATTTATATAAATGTTACCTGGAATACATGTTGTATAACTGTAGTAATTTGTATCTCTGTCTGTAGGTTTTGTTTCATGGTCTTTATTGTGTCCGAATTTTCTATATTGTCCAAGTCGTTTTTCTGTTTGTTCTTCTCAGTCTGTATCTCCAAAAACTTACTTTCTGAAGCTTGTTTTAATTCTATTAGGTTAAAAATAAAATACATTATATATGAGAGCTTTACAAATAAGGATCTTGAAAAATTACAAAGCATGCCAGGCATGGTGGCTAATGTCTGTAATCCCAGCCCTTTGGGAGGCAGAAGCGAGAGGATTGCCTGAGTCCAGGGGTTCGAGACCAGACTGGGAAACTTAGTGAAACCTCAACTCTAAAATAAATAAAAAATTTAGCCGGGCTCGGTGACTCTGCCTGTAATCCTGAGCCTTGGGAGGCTGAGGTGAGTGGATTGCCTGAGCCCACGGGTTCAAGACATACCTGGGCAACTTGGTGAGACCTCATCTCTACAATAAATCAAAAAATTAGCCGGGTGTAGTAGCACGCGCTTGTAGTTCCAGCTACTTGGAAGGCTGAGGCGGAAGGATCACTGGAGCCCAGCAGGTCGAGGCTGCGGTGGCCGGGAGTGGCCACTGCACTCCAGTCTGGGCGACAGAGTGAGACTGCAACTCAAAAAAAAATAAAAATAAAAATAAAAAAATTATCTGGGTGTGGTGGCTCACACCTGTAGCTCCAGCTACTTAGAAGGCTGAGGCTGAAGGATCGCCTGAGCACAGCAGGTCAAGGCTGTGGTGGTCACAAATGTGCCACTGAGCCGGGCTCGGTGGCTCAGCCTGTAATTCTGCGCTTTGGGAGGCTGAGGTGAGTGGATTGCCTGAGCCCGCAGGTTCGAGACTCACCTGGGCAACTTGGCGAGACCTCATCTCTACAATAAATCAAAAAATCAGCCGAACGTGGTAGCATGTGCCTGTAGTTCCAGCTACTTGGAAGGCTGAGGCGGAAGGATCGCTGGAGCCCAGCAGGTCGAGGATGTGGTGGCCGGGAGCGGCCACTGCACTCCAGTCTGGGTGACAGAGTAAGACACCAACTTAAAAAAAATACAAGAAAACCAACGTGCCACTGCACTCCAGCCTGGGCGACAGAGTGAGACTCTGACCACCGCCCCCAAAAAATAAAGAAAAGCAAAGAAAAATTACAAAGCAGTACATTTCCTGGTTTTTTTAAACAAGAGAAACTTTTTTCTTCATTTGAGTTGCAGTCCACTCTGTCCACAGAACTGGAGTGTAGTGCCACAATCACAACTCACTGCAGCCTCGACATCCTGAGCTAAGGCGATCCTTCTGCTTCAGCCTCCCAATTAACTGAGAAGATAGGCGCACACCACCACAGCAGCTAAAAGTTTGACTTTTTTCTGCAGAGATGTGGTTTCTCGATGTTGCCTAGGCTAGTCTCAAACTCTGGACTCAAGTAGTCCTCTTGCCTCAGCCTCTCAAAATGTTAGGATTCCAGGCGTGAGCCACTATGCCTGGTCAAGAGAAAATTTTTAATAAGCATTAGGTTACGGTTTTATTTTGACATGAAAATGACTTCTTTGGTAAAAAATAACAAAATTTTAATTTTATACTTAGTAATGCCCTTAGTGAAATATTTGAAGTATATGACAATGATAGCTGTGTATAAACGTTCGAAGTGGCATCATGTAAAACGGCTTATTTTGGATTGCAAAAGAGTAGGCAGGAGACTCATGTAAATATAGGAAATACTTTTTTACCTTTCGATTACAAAAGTGACACACACAATAACTTTTTTTTCGTAGTGACAAGCCCTCACTAGCTGTTCTTGAACTCCCGGTCTTGAGCAATCATCCCATCTCAGCCTCCCAAAGTGCTGGGATACAGGCAGGAACCACAGCACCCAGCTTAAATGAAAAGTTTATAACACAAAATAAAATGATGCCAATTTTATTTGAAAAGATATATACAGTGAAGACTGATTATCGCTTCTTTTTTTGTGAGTTGGAGTCTCACTCTGTTGCCCAGGCTGGAGTGCAGTGGCACACTCACAGTCACCCAGCATTGACCTGCTGGGGTCCACCGATCCTCCTGCCTCAGCCTTTCAAGGATCTGGAACTACAGTATCTTTTTTTTGCGTAAAAGTCTCACTTTGTCCCCTAGGCTAGAGTGCAGTGGCACGTTAACAGCCACCGCAGCATCAACCTACTAGGCTCAAGCAATCCTTCCAAGTAGCTGGGACTACAGGTGTGTGCCACCACACCCGGCTAATTTTTTGACTTATTGTAGAGATGAGGTCTCACCAAGTTGCCCAGGTTGGTCTCGAACCTTTGGGCTCAGGCAATCCTCTCATCTCAGCCTCCCAAAGTGCTGGGATTATCGGTGTGAACCACTATGGCCGGCCCTGATTATCTTTTGATGGAAAATAAAAAATTAAATTTTATATATATATATATATATATATATATATATATATATACATACATATATATATGTATATATTCTTCTGTTTCTAAATTTTTTTTCCCTTTCTTTTTTTGAGTTAGAGTTTCACTCTTTCGTCCAGGCTAGAGTGCAGTGGCACACTCATGGCCACCCCAGCGCTGACCTGCTGGGTTCCAGTGATCCTTCCACCTCAGCCTTCCAAGTAGCTGGAACTACAGGCGTGCGCTACCATGCCCAGTTAATTTTTTTTATTTATTGTAGAGATAAGGTCTCGCCAAATTCCCCGTGCTGGTCTCGAACCCACGGGCTAAGGTAATCCATTCATTCACCTTGGCCTCCCAAAGTGCTGGGATTACAGGCTAAGCCACTGAGCCTATCCTGTTTCTAAATTTTCTATAGAGAGTATATATTAATTTTGATATAAACATTTCAATAGTTTCTTTTGTTTTTTTTTTTTTTGAGTTGGAATCTCAGACTGAGCGGCCACTGCAGCCTCGACCAGCTGGGGCTCCGGTGATCCTTCCGCCTCAGCCTTCCGAGTAGCTGGAATTACAGGTGTACACTGCCACACCCGGCTAATTTTTTTATTTATTGTAGAGATGAGGTCTCACCAAGTTTCCCAGGTGGGTCTCAAACCCACGGACTCAGGCAATCCACTCACCCCAGCCTCCCAGGGACAGGATTACAGGCTGAGCCACCAAACCCGGCTTCAATAGTTTCAATGCAAAGAGCCATCGCATTTTGTGATATAGTAAGTAAAAAGGCTGGAGAACCATATGTATCATTGATCATTAGATATTACATGTATCTAAGTGTCTATATGAGCATGAAAAAGGTCTAAACTAATACATACCAAACACAGGATGGTGACTTAAATTTGGCAATATAATTTTCTATATCATCTGATTTTCCCCCTGCTGATATTATATTCATTTTGTGATTTAAAGTTCTAAAACAAGCCGGGCTCGGTGGCTCAGCCTGTAATCCCGCGCTTTGAGAGGCTGAGGTGAGTGGATTGCCTGAACCTGTGGGTTCGAGACCCGCCTGGGCAACTTGGCGAGACCTCATCTCTACAATAAAAAAAATTTAAAAACTGCCAGGCGTGGTAGCGTGCACCTGTAGTTCCAGCTACTTGGAAGTCTGAGGCGGAAGGATTGCTGGAGCCCGGCAGGTCGAGGTCGTGGTGGCCGGGAACGGCCACTGCACTCCAGTCTGAGTGACAGAGTGAGACTCCAACTCAAAAATAAAATAAAATAAAGTTCTGAAACAATGGCAATACATAAAGAAAATGCACTTCATATTCCACTTTTTAAATTGCCATGTTCCAAACTCTTAAGACATCTTGAAAATCAGCAAATTTCTCAGAGATCTGGCCTTATCAGTCTCCAACGTGAAACCATGTTATGCCAAAAGAAGTGTTCTGTGGGCCAGGCGCAGTGGCTGAAGCCTGTAATCCCAGCACTTTGGCTGGTTGAGGCGAGAGGATTGCCTGAGCTCAGGGGTTTGAGACCAGCTTGGGCAACTTGGTGAGACCTAATCTGTACAATACATCAACAAATAAGCCGGGTGTATAGCCCATGCCTGTAGTTTCGGCTACTTGGAAGGCTGAGGCAGAAGGATTGCCTGAGCCCAGCAGGTTAAGGGTATGGTGGCCGAGAGCATGCCACTGTACTCCAGTCTGGGTAACAGAGTGACACTTCAACTCAAAATTAAAAAAAAAAGTGTTCTACATACCCAATCTCTTCTTTCTAACATCAAGCAGTTTTTCCTCTAAGTCCGAAGATTCCTGTTATTAAAAACAGAAAGATTAAAGCACAGTACTGTACTTAAAACAAACCAATCATACTTAAATCACTGAGTTTGATCTATAAATTCACATAAGCTACAGTCTTCAATTCCTATTTCCAGACAACAAAAGTTAAGATTGTAGTTTCATTATAGACATTTTGTAACATTACTCAGAAATAATGAAGTTATGAAAACAAAAGTGAACATAAGGACAGTGAATTCCAATCATATCAGTCCCCTCCGAGGATTTTTTTTTTTTTTTGAGTTGAAGTCTCACTCTGTCGCCCAGGCTGGAGTATAGTGGCACACTCACGGCCAGCGCAGCCTCGACCAGCTGGGCTCAGGCGATCCTTCTGCCTCAGTCTTTCAAGTAGCTGGAACTACAGGCAGTTGCCACCATGCCCAGCTAAATTTTTTTTTTTTTGATTTACTAAAGAGATGAGGTCTCATCAAGTTGCCCAGGCCCGTCTCGAAACTGTGGGCTCGGACAGTCCTCTCACCTTGGCCTCTCAAAGTGCTAGGACTATAATCATGAGCCACCGCACCCAGCCAGAACAATGTTATTTAATCATATACAGTAATTACACACAAGAAGTAATACTAATGCATAAGTGACCTTAATGTGCAAGTTTACCTGCTGGGATTTCATTATTAATTTATTAAGCTTCAATATATGCTTCATGGTATCCACAAGCACACTGAAAAGGAAACAAAAATATGATTAAAGCTACTATTGTTAACCTTAGTTAAAAACAACTGTCATCAATGAAGGAACCGATTAATAATAATTTACTTTCTTTTTTTTTTTCTTGAGTCCGAGTCTCACTCTATTGCCTATGCTGGAGGGCAGTAGCACACTCACGGCTACCACAGCCTCGACTTGCTGGGCTCAGGCCATCCTTCCACCTCAGCTTTCCAAGTAGCTGGAACTACAGGAACGCGCCATCATGCCTGGCTAATTTTTAGACTTATTGTAGAGATGAGGTCTCGTTAAGTTGCCCAGGCTGGTCTCAAACCCTTGAGCTAAGGTAATCCTCTCACTTCAGCCTCCCAAAGTGCTGGGATTATAGGCATGAGCCACTGTGCCCAGCCACCTTTTTCTTTTTAATAACTGTATCCTTTCTAGATCTGAGGACTATTTCTGTGAATACTTCTTCTTTTTTTTTTTTTTTTTTTGAGTT
>NW_007232515.1:17860-18340 GCF_000164805.1 Carlito syrichta
AAAAAAAGCCTGGCACGGTGGCTCATGCCTGTCGTCCCAGAACGTTGGAAGGCAGAGGCAAGGATTGCCTGAGCCCACAGATTCGACATCAGCCTGGGTAACATGGTGAGACCTCCTCTATACAATAAATCAAAAATTAAGCCAGGTGTGGTGGTGCACCTGTAGTTTCAGCTACTTGGAAGGCTGAGGCAGAAGGATCATCTGAGCCCAGCAGATCAAGGCTGCAGTGGCTGTGAGCATTCCACTGCAGTCAAGCCTGGGGGCCAGAGTGAGACTACGACTCAAAAAGAAATTTTTAAAAAAGAAAAATCACTAAAATAAAGTAATTATGCATTATGCATCCTTATTCCTTACTCAAGTAATTATGCATCCTTATTCTCTCGTTCCCATTCTTTTTTTTCCTTTTTAGATTAGAAAACATAGTTTATTTAGAAAGTAAATGAGAGGGAGGGAGGGAAGGAGGGAGAAAGATGGGGAGGG
>NW_007232515.1:18407-24794 GCF_000164805.1 Carlito syrichta
GAGAGAGGGAGAGAGAGAGAGAGAGAGAGAGAGAGAGAGAGAGAGAGATAGACAGAGATTGATTCACCCTTCCAAGGTAGGGGAGAGGGCCAAAGCCAAGAAACATGGGGGCCTGGCTCAAAGAGCCTCGTGGACACACCAGAGTTTAACAAAGCAATGGCTAGAAAGTAAATCAGAGAGAGGGAAGAGAGGGAATTCACCTCCCCAAGGTAGGAGAGGGGACCAAAGCTTGGGCAAACATGGCCTGGCCACAGCTAAAAGAGCACATGGCTAGGCCATAGCTCAGCAAGGCAATGACCTTTATTCCCATTCTTACCAAATTCAGAAAACTAAAAAAATTATACCTAGACTTGGTGTTAACTTTCTCCAGATATCTTTTAAGTGCAATTGAAAGCTGCATCCTATGAAAGAGAAAAACTTGTATTATAAACATGGATTTCATTTATGATAAGGCACATTAGAAAAACAAAAGGTGACAAGTTAAAGATTGATTTTCTTTCAAACATACCTAAAATTAAGTAGGTTTTTAAAGTGTATTGTATGTGAAATACTTTCAGAAGCAAATCACAGAGATATGAAATAACACCAAGATGGATGGGGCTGTGGCAAGTGGCCGCACAATGCTGGGATGAGGGGCTGAGTGGCTCCACAACCCAGCCTCAGCCAGCGGAGCTCTCCAAGTCATCAGCTCGGTGCAGGGCTGCCAGAAGCATAAAGGCACTGCAGAGAGCCGCATGGGCCCGAAATGGGAGAGACGCAGGAAATACAAAGCAATACATGACTACGAGCAAGCTAGCTTGCTTTCTTTATTCTATTTCACATATATACACATGTATAGACACACACATATATGTATATGTGTATATTCATTCATTCATTCGTTTGCTATTTATTTATTTTTGAGTAGGAGTCTCACTCTGTTGCCCAGGCTGGAGGGCAGTGGCATATTCACCATCACCACAGACTCAACCTATGGGACTCAGGTGCTCCTTCCACCTCTGCCTTCCAAATAGGTGGAACCACAGGCATGTGCCACCATTCCCGGCTGATTTTTTGATTTATTGTAGAGACAAGGTCTCACCATGTTGCACAGGCTGGTCTTGAACCCCAAAACTCAGGTAATCCTTTCGCCTCTACCTCTCAAAGTACTGGGATTACAGATGTAAGCCACTGCACCCGGCTGACTTTGAGCTTTAAACATGCCACTATACATTACTTTTAGGTTGGATGTGATGGATAATCCCAGCAGACGAGGCAAGAAGATAGCCCAAGCCCAGGAGTTGGAGACCAGCCTGGCCAACTTTGCCAGATCTTGTCTCTACAATAAATCAAAAAATTAGCTGGGCTAATGGCACATGCCTGTGGTTCCAGCTACTTGGAAGCTTGAGGTAGAAGGATCATCTGATCCCAGCAAGTCAAGGCTGCGGTGGCCATGAACATTCCATGGCACTCCAGCCTAGGTGACAGAGTGAGACTCCTATTTTAAAATAAACGAAATAAATTACTTTTAAATTTGAATAGCTAATAAAAAATCATAATAAAAATGTAATCAACTCAGCAATAACAGAGTTGCTTCTTCCTTTCTGCAACACACAAAAAACGTGACACAAGACGGGCATGGAGGCTCACGCCTATAATCCCAGCACTTTGGGAGGCTGAGGTGAGAGGACTGCCTGAGCCTACAGGTTCAAGACCAGCCCAGGCAACTTGGTGAGACCTCATCTCTACAATAAATCAAGAAAAATTAGCCAGGCATGGTGGCGCATGTCAGTAGTTCTAGCTACTTGGAAGGCTGAGGCGGATTGCCTGAGACCAGCAGGTGGCAGCTGCGGTGGCCAAGAGCATGCCACTGCTCTCCAGCCTGGGCTACAGAATGAGACTCCAACTCAAAAATAATAAATAAAAACAAAACTTGATTCATTAAAAGCAAATTATCTTGGCTGGGTGTGGTGGCTCACACTGTAATTTGAGCACTTTGGGAGGTCGAGGGGGGAGGATTGTTTGAGCCCAGGAGTTCAAGATCAGCCTGGGCAACATAAGGAGACCTCATCTCTATAAAAATTTTAAAAATTAGCCAGGCATGGTAGCAAGTTCTCGAGTAGTTGGAACTACAGGTTCAGAAGGACTGCCCAAGAGGTCAAGGCTACAAGAAGCCATGATCATACCACCGCACTGCAGCCGGGGCGACACACGCACACGCACACGCACACACGCGCACGCGCGCGCGCACACACGAAAATATCTTAATAACTCTGTTACCTTAATTAAAAAAGATACAAGTGATTAACATGATGAGTCAACATATACAATGAGGGGAAAAAAGTCTACTGCTAGAAACAATTCAGCCAGGTAAGGTAGCTCATGCCTGTAATCCAGCACTTTGGGAGGCAGTGGCAAGAGGATGACCTGAGCCCAGGGGGGTTGAGACCAGCCTGGGCAATTTGGCAAGAGCTCATCTCTACAATAAAAGAACAACAAAAAAATTAGCCAGGTGTGGTGGCACACATTTGTAGTTATAGCTACTTGGAAGGCTGAGGTGGAAGGACTGCTTGAGCCTAGCAGATTGAGGTTGCGGTGGCTGTAAGCATGCCACTGCACTCCAGCCTGGGTGACAGAGTGATACTCCAACTCAAAAAAAAAGTTATTGGAATGAATCCATGTAATCCTTTCAAACACCAAATGGGATTTAATCTCCCACTTCTATTGTCTTGAATGAAGTTTCCTCATTAATCCTATCCTAGTAACTTATTCAAATGAAGATATTAATGAACACAGATGGTTGCCAACTTACATTAGTTCAACTGACTATTTTTTTACTTTACTATAGTGCAAAAGTGATATTCATTCTGTAAAAACCATACTCTGAGTACCCATGCAACCATTTTGTTTCACTTTCTGTACAGTATTGAATACATTATATGAGACAGTCAATACTTTATTACAAAATTGGCTTTGTGTTAGTTGATTTTGCCCCACTATAGGCTAACGTAAGCATTCTGAGCACGTTTAGCTTAGGATAGGCAAAGCAATGATGCTTGGTGGCATAGATGTATTAAGGGCATTTTTGATTATGGTATTTCAATTTAGAACGGGTTTACTGACACACAATGTCATCATAAATTGAGAAGCATCTGTAATTTTTTTTTTTGAGTTGGACTCTCACTCTATAATGCAGTGGGCATGCTCCCGGTCACCCCAGCCTCAACCTGATGTGCTCAGGAGATTCTTTCACCTTAGTCTTCCAAGTAGCTGAAACTACATGTATGTGCCACCATACCTGGCTAATTTGATTTATTGTAGAGATGAGATCTCTCCAAGTTGCCCAAGCTGCTCTCAAACCCGTGGGTTCAGGCAATCCTCTCTCCTCGGCCTCTCAAAGTGCTGGAACTATAGGCATGAGCCACTGCGCCCAGCCAAGCATCTGTAATGTAACTTTCCTCTCAAGGCTCAAAATTTGTGTGATCATTATTTAATCGTTTTGCTTGACTAATTGATTTAACCTAATTAAAGACATTCCTGCCCAGAGGTGGCTCATACATGCAACCCCAACACTTTGGGAAGTGGGGGCAAGAGGATTTCCTGAACCCAGGGGATTAAGACCAGCCTGGGCAACATGGTAAGACCTTGTCTCTACGGGAAATAAAATTAGCTAGGTGTCGTGGTGTGTGCCTGTTGTGTCAGGTGCTTGGAAGGCAGAGGTGGAAGGATTGCCTGAATCCAGGAAGTCGAGGCTGTGGTAGCTGTGAGCCTGGAAGACAGAGTGAGATGCTGACGCAAAAAAAAAAAAAAAAATATTCCCACCACCTTGTCCCGCTGCCCACTTTGCATGCAATTCCAATGGTTGTATTTTAAATGTAATAATTACCTGTCTAATGCAAGAGTTTTCATTTCAAAAGCAATTTTTGCGTCTTCAAGTTCATTTTCCAGGTCTTCAATTTTACTAGCAAAGAAACATGAACAAAAGAATTTCAGCAATATCAGAAAAAGTCATTATTTAAATAAATGTTTAAAGTAAGCCTCTACCCCGGACTCAGTGGCTCAGCCTGTAATCCCGTGCTTTGGGAGGCTGAGGCGAGTGGATTGCCTGAGCCCACGGGTTCGAGGCCCGCCTGGGCAACTTGGCAAGACCTCATCTCTACAATAAATCAAAAATCAGCCAGGCATGGTAGCACGCACCTGTAATTCCAGCTACTTGGAAGGCAGAGGCAGAAGGATTGCCGGAGCCCAGCAGGTCGAGGCTGCGGTGGCCAGGAGGGGCCACTGCACTCCAGTCTAGGTGACAGAGTGAGACTCTAACTCAAAAATAAAATAAAATAAAGCAAGCCTTTGAAAAAGATAAATATCAGGCCGGGAATGGCGGCTCACGCCTGTAATCCCAGCACTTTGGGAGGCAGAGGCGAAAGGATTGCCTGATTTCAGGGGTTCAAGACCAGCCTGGGCAACACAGAGAGACCTCGTCTCTACAATAAGTCAAAAAATTAAGCCAGGCTCGGTGGCTCAGCCTGTAATCCCACGTTTTGGGAGGCTGAGGTGAGTGGATTGCATGAGCCCGTGGGTTCGAGACCCACTTGGAAAACTTGGCGAGACCTCATCTCTACAATAAATCAAAAAATCAGCTGGGTGAGGTAGTGCGTGCCTGTAGTTCCAGCTACTTGGAAGACTGAGGCAGAAGGATCGCCAGAGTCCAGCAGGTTGAGGTTGTGGTGGCCAGGAGAGGCGACTGCACTCCAGTCTGGGTGACAAAGTGAGACTCCAACTAAAAAAAAAAAAAAAAAAATTAGCCAGGTGTGATGGTGCACTCCTGTAGCTCCAGCTACTTGGAAGGCTGAGGCGGAAGGATCGCCTGAGCCTAGCAGGTCAAGACTGTGGTGGCCATGGGCATGCCACTGTACTCGAGTGTGGGTGACAGAGACTCCGACTCCATAGTTTTCTACAGGCTCATACACCAATGCAATTTATATTTATACTTGGTAAACTAATACCTCCTGAGCTATTATACTCACTATCTTGTAAGGAAGAATCCAGAAAGTGCTATGTATACATGTAAATCTCCATCTTAAATTAACAACTTCCCAATTCATGCATGACAAGCTATTTGGAAAAATAATGGAAAGGAAAAAGGAAGATGATGCTAAATCATAGAAAATGTTACTAAATCTTGGTAAAGACCACAAATAAAATTTAAAAGTATGACATACGCTTCAATTTGCTTTTCTTGCATGATGTGTTCTGGAGTTTTTTCTTCATCTACAAATAAATAATTCTTTGACATTAGTAACATTTTAGCAAAGCACTGTGCAAAAAGAATATAATGTAAGCCACAAATGCAAAATGCACATTTTTAAATGTTGTTTCCACATTACAGAAGGTAAAAGAGTGAAATTCAATATATTCATGTAACCTAATAGATCCAAAATATTATTTCAACATGTAATCAATTTCAAATCACTAACGAAATATTTCACATTCTTTTTCTCCGTCTGTATTTTACATTTACAGCCCATCTCAATAAGGACTAAGAACATTTCAAGTGTTCAACAGCCACATGGAGCTAGTGGCTATCATATTGAACACATTAATTTTAGAATGACAGAAAATAAAAGGGAGCAAAAAAACAAATAATGTTAAAAAGTCTAAATCAGTCTAAATATCAGCAGTAAGCAACTGGAAATTAAAACAAAAATTACCATGAATAGCATAAGGAACATCAATGTAAAAGTTTTGATAATGTTGCTCTAGATTCCAATCAAGACTCCTAGGCAAAATTCTATTATCTTTTTATTTTTTTATTTTATTTTATTATTATTATTTTTTTCAGTTGGAGTCTCCCTCTGTTGCCCCGACTGGTGGGCTCAACCTGCTGGGCTCCGACCATTCTTTCGCCTCAGCCTTCCAAGTAGCCGGAATTACAGGCATGAGCTACCATGCCCGGCTCATTTTTTATTTATTGTAGAGATGAGGTCTCACCAAGTTGTCCAGGCGGGTATCGAACCCGCAGGCTCATGCAATCCACTCACCTCAGCCTCCCAAAGGCGCGGGATTACAGGCTGAGCCACCGAGCCCGGCTATTATCTTTTTAAATGTAGAAATTGACAAGAAATTTTAAAATGCACATAGAAACTCTAAGGACCTAGAACAGTCAATAGAATTTTGACAACAGAGAACAAAACTGGAGGACTTATAATAGCTGATATCAAAGCTTACTATACCACCTAAGAGTTCACTACATGGAAAAAAAAAAGCTTATTATAAAGCTATAGTAAGCTGGGCTCGGTGGCTCAGCCTGTAATCCCAGCACTCTGGGAGACTGAGGTGAGTGGATTGCCTGAGCCCGCGGGTTTGAGACTTGCCTGGGCAACTTGGCGAGACCTCATCTCTACAATAAAT
>NW_007232515.1:24814-25770 GCF_000164805.1 Carlito syrichta
CACTGCACTCCAGTCTGGGCGACAGAGTGAGACTCCAACTCAAAATAAATAAATAAATATCAGATTGTTGGGTGATGGGAGTAAGGGTAAGAACTGACCATGAAGTGCACAAGGGAATCTTTTGTTATGATGGAAACCTTTTATACTTTGTCCTGGTGATTTGATTACATTCATAAATACATTTGTCAAAACGAATCAAAATTTACCCTTAAAACAGATGCCTTTATTGTTTAAAAAAAATCCTTTAATAAATGAAGCATCAGTAATATTATTATTATATTATTGTTATCATTCTGAGTCATGTTCTCACTCTTTCGCCCAGCCTGCAGTGTAGTGGCATGCTCACCACGGCCACTGTAGCCTTGACCTGCTGGGCTCAGGCAATCCGTCCACTTCAGCCTTCCAAGTAGCTGGAACTATAGGCGTTTATCACCATGTCCAAACAATTTTTTGATTTTTCATAGAGACAAGGGCTCGCCAAGTCTCCCAGGCTGGTCTCGAACCTGTGGACTCACGCAATCCTCTTGCATCCGTCTCACAAAGGTGTGAGCCACCCCATCCGGCTAGTAATTTTTTTTTTTTTTTTTGAGTTGGAGTCTCACTCTGTCACCCAGGCTGGCATGCTCATGGCCACTACAGTCCCAACCTGCTGGGCTCAGGTAACCCTTCTGCCTGTGCCTTCCAAGTAGCTGGAACCACAGGCATATGCCACGATGCCTGGCTGATTTTTTGTAGAGATGAGGTCTTGCCATGTTGCTCAGGGTGGTCTCAAACCCCTGAGCTGAGGTAATCCTAACACCTCTGCCTCCCAAAGTGCTGGGATCACAGGCGTGAACCACTGCACCCAGCTCATTATTTAATGGCAAAATATTGTTTTAGATGAATCCCTTCTTTCGAAGATTACATCTGAACATTGTACGGTCTGCCTTAACTTTGTCATTGTTGTTTTTTTTTTT
>NW_007232515.1:27185-28150 GCF_000164805.1 Carlito syrichta
AGGCAATCCACTCACCTCAGCCTCCCAAAGGCGTGGGATCACAGGCTGAGCCACCAAGCCCGGCTTAACTTACAAAATCTTATATGAAAAAAGAAAATAGAGAAAGGGACCAAGCTTGGTGGCTCAGCCTGTAATCCCAGCACTTTGGGAGGCCAAGGTGAGTGTACTGCCTGAGCACGCGAGATGGCGACCAGCCCAGGCAACTTGACAAGACCTTGTCTATACAATAAATAAAAAATTAGCCAGGTGTGGTATCATGCACCTGTGGTTCTGGCTACTTGCAAGGTTGAGGTGGAAGGACTGTTGGAGTCCAGCAGGTCCACACTGGGGTGGCCGTGAGCGTGGCACTGTACTCCAGCCTGGGCAACAGAGTGAGACTCCCACTCAAAAAAAGAAAATACAGGCAGGGCATGGTGGCTCATGTCCGTAATTCTATCACTTTGGGAGGCTGAGGCGGGAGAATCGTCTGAGGCAAGGAGTTCAAGACCAGGCTAGGCAACATAATGAGGGAGACCTCATCTCTAGAAATAAACAAAGAAACAAAAAAGAAACCCCTTAGGGTCCCCTCCCACTTTGGAAGCTTTTCTGTTCTCTCAATAAATTCTGTTTTCTCAAAAAAAGAAAAGAAGAAAAAGAAAATACTTACTTGCATCAAGCATCGATTTATATTCTAAGAGTTGCTGCTTAGTCTGTGCTTTTAACCTGAAAGTACACAAAGAGAATGGAAAGTTATATATGTTTTGATTGATGTTTTACTCATGTACAATAAACCAACTCAGTATATTCAGAAGCTGATACAGCGAAATTAGTATAAGTACTTAAGTAGCACTAAATTCTTCAAATATGGCTTGATTTTATTTGAAATAAGCATAAAGAGCCGGGCTTGGTGGCTTAGCCTGTAATCCCGCGCCTTTGGGAGGCTGAGGTGAGTGAACTGCCTGAGCCCGCGGGTTCGAGACCTGCCT
>NW_007232515.1:28720-30205 GCF_000164805.1 Carlito syrichta
CCCAGGCTGTTCTCAAACCTGTGGGCTCAGGTAGTCCTCTCACCTCTGCCTCCCAAAGTGCTGGTAGTATAGTCGTGAGCCACCGCATCAGGCCAAAAAGTTGGCTTTAAAAGTTATTCTTAGCCGGGCTCGGTGGCTCAGTCTGTAATCCCGCGCCTTTGGGAGGCTGAGGTGAGTGAATTGCCTCAGCCCGCAGGTTCGAGACCTGCCTGGGCAACTTGGCGAGACCTCATCTCCACAATAATCAGCCGGGCGTCCGGCTACTTGGAAGGCTGAGGCGGAAGGATCGCCGGAGCCCAGCAGGTCGAGGCTGCGGTGGCCGGGAGCGGCTACTGCACTCGTCTGGGCGACGGAGTGAGACTCCAACTCAGAAAAAAAAAAAAAATGATACCTAAGAGAAAACTTTTTTTTGAGTCAGGGTGCAGTGCAGTGGCACGAGGTTCACCAGTCTTGACCGCCTGGTCTCAGGAGACCCTTCCGCCTCAGCCTTCCAGGAAGCTGGGGCTAGACACCTCTAACACACCTGGCTAATATTTTCTGTTGGCATGAGGTTTCACTATACTGCCCAGGCTGGTCTGAGACTCCTGGGCTCAAGCAATCCTTTCCTCTTGGCCTCCCAGAGTGTTTACAGAGAAATTACAAGTGTGAGACACCACGCCCACCCTCCAAATTTTTTAGTGTAAAGGAACAGAAGGCAATTTTTTTTAGGGTTTGTAAGCCACATTACCTCTGTTTTAACTCAACTCCCCACCGCTAGTTGGAAAGTCGTGTTCCAATGAAACTATGCATGGACTGAAATTTGAATTTCAGACCAATAGTTCTGGCTCACACCTGTAATCCCAGCACTGTGAGAGGCCAAGGCGCGAGGATCCCTTGAAGCCGGGATTCCGAGAGCAGCCCGGGCGACAGAGGGAGACGCCGTCTCGACAAAAAAACAGAAAAACAGGCAGGCGTGGCAGTGCACGCCTGAAGTCACAGCTCCTCTGGAGGCTGAGGCGGAAGGATCGCCGGAGCCCAGGGGGTAGAGGCTGCAGTAGACGCGATGGTGCCTCTGCGCTCCAGCCTGGTCGACGGAGTGAGACTCCGACTCCGAGAAAGAAAGAAAGAAACAAAGTGAGTTTCTCACAGGTTTCAAGTGTTACGAAAGAGTCTTGCTACCCCCCCCCCAACCAAACACGAAAACGACTCGTAGCTGGCGGGCTCCCACAAAACCAGGCGGCAGGGCAGACGGGGCCCAGAGTCTTTGCTCACTGGTTTGGAAGACTGAAGTCCCCTCTCACCAGATCTTCCCTGGAAACCTCGCGAAAAAGCACAAACGGACTCTCGGGGGACTCCAGACCCAACCAAGCTTCTCGGTCACCAGGGGCCTCGGCTCTAGAAGTCCCGGCGGCCTGGAGGCGCCGCTCCGCCCTCCCGAAGCCCCAGCCCGGACGGGGAGGCGCGACCGGAGGGGAAGGGGCGGCGCCGAGGACCGGAGAGTCCCCG
>NW_007232515.1:31660-32873 GCF_000164805.1 Carlito syrichta
AGCTCCGGGCGGTTCACGGTGGAGAAGCAGGCGTGATGAGGCGAGGGAGGGAAGAGTCGTGGCCAGAGTTTCTGTTCAGGCCCGCTGGCGCTGAAGCACAGCAGTGCTGATTTATGCATATCATAATTTTTGGCACACTTAGCAGAAAGTTAACAGTAAAGGAAAAAATTGACAATCAAAACATATCGAAACGATTGTATGACGTACTAATGACTTTACAATTCTTATGATTTTTTGCATAATTATACGGTTTAATAATGTCTACATATAAGAAACTAGCTGTTCCTGGAAGTGGTAACTTATTATAAGGGCAAGGTTAATATTAGTCAAAAGGTTAGCAAGTGGAAAGTAAAACTTAGGCTTTATAAAGGTAAATAGTCTATATAGATATAAAGGTGTTAGGCATATAACCTTTATGTAGTTTAATTTAAAGGTCACTGTCTGTGGTGAGGCAGTGTCTGTATTTATTTATATATACCAATCATTTCACTTTTTACTAAGTGCTGACCTTTTTGGGTTTTAGAAAGCAGGCACCAAGGGGGCCCACTGCGTTTTATTTTTTTCTATAAAGATAAGTTTTTGTTTTTTTTTTTTTTACTTAACATGTCTTTCATCTATCCAGACTTTTCTAACCATCTCATCATCATATGCACCTGTGTGAGGTAGTGGAGGGTCAAGCCATTCCAAGTTTTGCATACTACTCTTTCCTCTAGGTGCCCACCAAATTCTACCTTTCATATTATAGCCTACATGGGGGCCTGCTCTAAGAGTTGGCAAGGGTTTGTGATATTGTTTCAAAGCTTTAAACTTGTGGCTACTCTGGTGTTGTCTGTATGGCTTAACTGTGTTTGCTTTAGTTGGTACCTCAGTTTCTGTCATTTCTAGATAACCATAGTTTTAACATAAAGTAGAACAGTTAAAAGTACACTTTGTCACAGTAGGTTTTGGAGTAACTGGTTGGGTCATTGTGACCCATTGGGTCGCTATTTGCATTTCCTGAGGCATGGCCAATGGTGAAGCATTAACTGCTTTATTATTGAACGATATAATGGGTACTCGTGGTACAGGCGACCGTGAGTCACAGCACATTCCTGTAGAACTTTCCTCAAGACTTTCCGCGGGGCTTTGCCTTCCAGAAGGGTGTCTTCATTCAGTTCCCATGCTGAGTCCTGGATTGTCATGGCCTCCGCCATTTGAAACATTAGCTGCTTTA
>NW_007232516.1:0-2809 GCF_000164805.1 Carlito syrichta
CCCCTACCTATCGCCATACACAAAAATTAACTCTAAATGGATCAAAGACCTAAATGTAAAACCTCAAACTATAAGAATCTTAGAAAATGCAGAAGACACCTTTATGGAAATTGGAACTGGCAACCAATTCCTGATCAGAACCCTAAGTGCCCATACCATAAGAAATAAGAGAGTCAAGTGGGACCTCATCAAACTGACCAGCTTCTGCAAAGCAAAAGAAACCATCAAGAGAGCGGGGAGACAGCCCACAGAATGGGAAAAAATGTTTGCCAACTATATATCTGACAAAGGCCTAACATCTAGGATCTACAAGGAACTCAAACACGCTGAAAAGAAAATAACAAGCAGTCCCATTAAAAAGTGAGCAAGAGACATGAATAGACAATTCTCAAAAGAAGATATATGGGCAGCCAACAGACATATGAAAAAGTGCTCAACCTCACTAATCATCAGAGAAATGCAAATCAAAACCACATTGAGGCACCACCTAACCCCAGTAAGAATGGCCATCATCAATAAAACAAACAACAGATGCTGGCAAAGATGAGGAGAAAAAGGAATGCTTCTACACTGCTGGTAGGAATGTAAACTAGTGCACCCTCTTTGGAAGACAGCTTGGTGATTTCTGAAAGAACTAGAAATTGACCTTCCATATGACCCAGCAATTCCTCTATTAGGAATATACCTGGAGGAACTCAAATCACTCTACAAAAAAGATACCTGCATACACGTGTTTGTTGCAGCTCTATTCACAATAGCAAAAGCATGGAATCAATCATGCTGCCTATCAAAATTGGTCTGAATAAAAAAATGTGGTACATATACACAGTGGAATAATATGCAACCATAAAGAAGGACAAACATATGGACTTCGCAGCAACTTGAGTGGATTTAGAGTCTATCATACTCAGTGATCTATCAAGAAACAAAAAATTGGAAGGCTGAGGTGGAAGGATCGCCGGAGCCCAGCAAGTCGAGGCTGCAGTGGCTGGGAGCGGCCACTGCACTCCAGTCTGGGCGACAGAGTGAGACTCCAACTCAAAAAAAAAAGAAACAAAGAACAGAGCACCATATGTTCTCATTCATAAGTGGACCTTGAACAATTATCATAATACTATAAGAAAGGGTTTGGCAGTAATGGAAAGGGGGGGTGGGATTGACAGTTGAGAGAAACTGCCAGAGGAGGGAGGGGCACAGCTCAATAACAAGGTTACCTGCATAATCAACATTTGTATACCTAACCCTGAATTGTACCCCACATCTTTAAAATAAAAAGAAGAAAAAAGAAAAAAAAAATAAGAATTTGGTCTTAGAAGCCAAGTGAGACTTTTAAGCAGGAAAACAATTTAAATTTGCATTTTGAAGCCCAGCTACTAGGTGGGGAATGGACTGAGAGGGAATGAATCAATTCAACCATCTCAGAAATAATTGTGATTTAATTTGGTTTCTAGAATGGAGATAAGGCCCATGGCTATAGGGGCAGGGTAGGAGAGAAAAAAGTAATCACCTAGGAGTTGGTGACGTAGGGTGCCCACTGAGGCACAGTTAAAATAATTAGGTCAGAACTTTGCAAATGTCTAAGCCCTCGGTGCTCTCTTTAGCAATGGCTCCTGAAAGAACAAAGTCAAAATGGAGTTACCTCAGTCATCCTGAGCAGGCCTAGCAGTGGCTCTTGTACTTAGGCCAGTGCTGAATGCATGGCAGTAACCATTAACTAGAAGAATGTTCCAAGAATTTGTCTTCAGCTACTGACCCAGTCTTTGTCTACATGACTGACCACCTGTGAATGACCGCCTGTGACTGACCACCCATAAATCTGGCCACCAGAGACATGAGAAATGAACTGTCACCATGGTGCCAGCTCTCTTATTATCTTGCCCAAGAATGTTTGCTGTCCTCCTGGAAAAAAAAAACCTTATAAACCGCCAGCCTCTAGGATTTGGGTGCAGATGTTTCCTTTAGGCGTCTGACCCCTTTCCTCCCTTGGAAAGTAACTCGACTCTCTTGCTTGTCTATTCTCTCTGCAAATCTTTGCATACCCATGGTGCCGACTTAACTCACCACAGACCTAACAGCTTCCTGCTTCCACCTGAAGGGCGACACACTCTCAGTGACAACATGAGCACACCCTGGGGATGGCCCCAAAACAGAGTATTGAAGCCTCGGAAGGGGTTCTGAAAGTGGCTAACCCAGGATGTCCCCTTTCCCTCAGGCTCCATGCTTGGGCATGCTGAGGCCATGTGCGGCAATGTGTTTTCTGTGTCTGCTATCATAACATGCAGCTACACATAGCAAAGGCCCTCATGCAAAATTCCTTGAGGTAGTCAGCTCCTCAGGCTGGTTCAGACCAGGTTTAGCAAGCCTGGGTCAATGCCCATAACTTTTGCCTACCGTTAGTTCACCATTAGTTCATTATACTATTCAAAATGCCACCCCTGGAGAGAATTCATAGCCATTTTGTGCACATCAGACGTATGTATAAGCACCTTCTCACACTGTACCTGTGCTCTAGAAACCCTACCCTTTTCATGCTTAACCCTGCACTCCATGCTATGTAAAATGCTATATAACCTGAGTGCCTTTTTTTTTTTTTTTGAGTTGGAGTCTCACTCTGTCACCCAGACTGGAATGCAGTGGCCACTCCCGGCCACTGCAGCCTCGACCTGCTGGACTTGGGCGATCCTTCCGCCTCAGCCTTCCAAGCAGCCGAAACTACAGGTGCACGCTACCACACCTGGATAATTTTGGGTTTATTGTAGAGATGAGGTCTCTCCAAGTTGCCCAGGCGGGTCTCGAACCCGCGGGTTCA
>NW_007232516.1:3003-9819 GCF_000164805.1 Carlito syrichta
AATAAAGCACATGTCTCATTTATTGTCTCTGACTCATTTGTTTGGCTCCTTGGGCACAATACCTTCCCTTTTGGGGTCTTTGGGAGTCCAGCACAATACCACCTCTTCCTTCCAGTTTCCTGGCTGGGCCAGGGTCAGTTCCCACTGAGATCCGGTGGAGTTGGATGGAGTTTAAGACAAAGGCTGGAGCCGGGCACAGTGGTTCATGCCTGTAATCCCAGCACTTTGGGAGGCTGAGGCAAGAGGATTGTCAGAGCCCACAGGTTCGAGACCAGCCTGAACAAGTTGGCAAGACCATCTCTACAATAAATCAAAAGACTAGTCATGCATGTGGCACACACTTAGTTCCAGCTATTTGGAAGACTGAGACAGAAGAATCGCCTGAGCCCAGCAGGTCAAGGCTGCGGTGGCCATGAGTGTGGCACTGCACTCCAGCCTGGGTAACAGAGTCAGACTCTGACTCAAAACAAAAAACAACAACAAAAAAGACAAAGGTCTGGATGCAGAGTCTGCAGCTTGGGGTGTCTACAGCAAGAAAGCCTCTTGTTGACATGAAGGCATTCTTGGTTTTGACCAACTCCAGATACGAAAAATCAATAGTTCCTGCTCTAGGAAGGTATTCTTCCCCATGAGGTTTCTGAGCTGCAGGTTGGGAGCCACTGCCTTAGTCTATGCACTTTTTCCTTCTTGGGATGGGCTCTTCCTTTTGTTCCAACTCAGTAGAGCTGCATTAGGAATTCAGTGCCTTAGTTTCCCAGGGGCCTTTTTCCTTCCCTCCCTCACTTTCTTTTTCTTTCTTTTTCTTTCTTTTTCTTTCTTTCTTTCTTTCTTTCTTTCTTTCTTTCTTTCTTTCTTTCTTTCTTTCTTTCTTTCTCTCTCCGTCTTTCTCTCTCTCTCTCTTTCTTTCTTTCTCTCTGTCTTTCTTTCTCTCTTTCTGTCTTTCTTTCTCTCTCTCTCTCTCTCTTTCTCTCTCTCTCTCTCTCTCTTTCTCTCTTTCTCTCTCTTTCTCTCTCTCTCACTCAAGCTGGTCTTGAACCCATGGGCTCAGGCAATCCTCTCACCTCGACCTCCAAACTGCTGGGATTATAAGCGTGAGCCATTGCGCCCAGCCCTTCCCTCCCTTTCAACGCCAAGACCCACCTCCAGGCTCTGTCCCCCTCCTTCTGCTTCGACCCCATGTCTAAACAAACTTCCCAGACATCTCTGTCCCCAAAAACGGGGGTCCTGCACTATCCAGAAGGCACTTGACCTGTCATTTTTGTGGTCATCTTTTGCTACCTTTCTTTTGGCAGCACAACGTGTACCTCTTGTGGGGTTGTGCATTCACCTGCTTGTTTATGTCATCCATTCATTTGTTCAGCTGGTCATTCAACACACCCAAATCATAGCTGAGGGCAACATTCTTTGCACTGCACAGGTGATAGTGTAGGTGGCCAGCAAGGAGTTAATCCTACTCCCTGCCCCCAGGGAGACTAAAGTGTAACTAGTTCAAGACCTGTAAAACTGAATGAGAAAAGGCTAAAGTGGAAGAGAAAGCAACTGTGTTTTAAGAGCACAAAGGGAGGCATGACATTCTTATTGTGATTTTGATTGAAGGAATTATGGAGGAGGAAGGAGCCTTGAGCCAAATCTTGAAGTGGGAAAGTGAAAACTGCCAACTTTGGGGGCTTGTGAAAATGAGCTTTTTTTTTTTTTAATTTAACTTATTGACTAAGTAAGGCATTATAATTCTTATTATGTGCCAGTCACTTCTCTCAAAACTTTACAACCCTTTTCACCTTTATAAGGACCACTTTAGGGGTTTCCATTTACACTGTATTTTTATGAAAAAGCTGGCAAAGCTGAGACATGGAGAGAGGAAGTAACTTGCCCTATGCCTTCTTTCACCACAAGACTAAGCAATTTTCCCAAACATCCTCTCTCTTAAAAAAGAGGGGGCTCCCATAAATGGCAAGGTCACCTAGTAAATGGCAGAGCTGGTATTTGAACCTGTTCTTTTTTTGGAGTCTCACTCTGTTGCCCAGGCAGGAATACAGTGGCATACTCACGGCCACAACAACCTCAACCTACTGGGCTCAGGTGATCCTTCCGTCTCAGCCTTCCAAGTAACTGGAACTACAGGCACATGCCACCATGCCCGGCTATTTTTTTCATTTATTGTAGAGATGAGATCTTGCGAAGTTGCCCAGGCTGGACTTGAACCCCCGGGCTTGAGCAATCCTTTGTCCTCGGTCTCTCAAAGTGCTGGGATTACAGGTTTGAGCCACCATACACGGCTAAACCAGTGTTCTTAACAGGTTCTGAAACAGTTAATGAAATATGTGAAATAATTACAATAACTTGCTTGACATAAGTAACTCCATTTTGTTAAAATTCTCCATCTTAGCTGTCTGCCTGACCTAAAAATGACCCCCCCCCATTGTATTGTGTAATTGCTGTAATGTTCCCATAACCACAGACCACATCTGCGTTCCCCTGATCTGATCATGCTGACTGTTCTTGCTGGCCATTGAAAACTCCCTAACCACAAGTTCCATGTAATTTTATGCCTTGTTAACCGAAATCCAAGAGATTGTTCCTTTTGTTTCTAGTTCCTTGTACCCTCACCCCCAATAGCCCACTTGCAGTTTTGCCTTTAAAAGCTTGTTGCAAACTTCACTTAAGTGTCAAGAACTTTCTTAGTGTGAGCCTACTCTTGACCCATGCATTAATAAAGGGTTCATAATTCGGACTTGGTGTGCTGGCGTGTCTCCTTCTCACACTCAGGTCATAACAGTTACAATGTAGTCTCTTCTTATTGGTGCATTCACACTTTGCAAGGATGAATTTAGCTTTCCATGCCTGTTTCTGTGACTGTCCATCTATCCATCATCACAATGTCTACCTCTGTACTCTTCCATCCACTCATCAGTCTCTTCACATATCCAGCCTCTCATTAGTGTCACAGGGTGATGTGAGCTCTAATTTTTTTTTTTTTAAGCTGGAGTCTCACTCCTTAACCCAGACTGGAGTGCGGTGGCATGCATACTCATGGCCACCCCAGCGTGAGCATGTGCGCCACTGCACTCCACTGCTGGGTTCTGGCGATCAATCCTTTCGCCTCAGCCTTCCGGGTGGCCGGAACTACAGGTGCACATTACCATACCCGGATAGTTTTTGGTTTATTGTAGAGACGAGGTCTCAACAAGTTGCCTGGGCTGGTCTCTAACCTGGGCTCAGGCAATCCACTCACGTTAGCCTTCCAAAGTCCTGGGATTACAGGCTGAGCCACTGAGCCCAGCAGTGAGCCCTATTTTAACATAGCTTCATCTAAGGAAGCAAACACATATGGGAAATGCACAATGTAAATTGCAGAAGCCAGAATATTTCTAACCATTAAACTAAAAATTAATTTCAGCAGTGAAAGTTCAATATCTGGTTCAATAGGAGAAAAAAATGAATTGCAAAATGTTTCCCTGTTTATTTCAATATGTCTGCCTGTTTGTGCCTTATCTGGGTTTGCACATGTGCATTTCTTATTTCTTGGCTGGCATGAAAGGTAGCCTGGAGAACCCCTGATTGCTTTGGTTGAGTAGTTGGTAGAGTAGAAAGAACCTTGGCCTTGAGGTCAGTCCGTCTACCAGTATTTACTGAATGCCAATTATACGCCAGGTATGACTGAAAGTCTGTATTCTGCTCCAGATTCTTTTATTCACCAGCCACACACTCTGGCCAGCCAGCAGCCTCAGTCCTCTCCTACCAAGACACTACTATTTCTCCTGTTATTTCATAAATATAGGAACCTGTTCTTTCTCAGTTCCCACATCCCTATGTAATGAGTTCTAACTGTTTACCAGGCTTGCCCTAGGCTCTGTTCATGATCAACTTTTTGTCAAATATGAGCCTGGCTGGGCACAGTGGCTCATGCCTGTAATCCTCTCGCCTTTGGGAGGCAAAGGTGAGAGGATTCCCCAAGTCCAGCAGTTTGAGACCAGCCTGGGCAACTCAGCAAGACCTCTTCTCCACATTAAATCAAGAAAAATTAGCTGGGTGGGTGTGGTGGGACATTCCTGTGTTTCCAGCTACTCGGAAGGCTGAGGTGGAAGGATATCTGAGTTCATCAGGTCGAGGCTGCTGTGACTGTGAGTGTGCCACTGAACTTCAGCCTGGGTGACAGAATGAGATTCCAACTAAAAAAAAAAAAAAAAAAAAAAATAGAAGGTAGATGAGAAGGTCAGACATGCATTGTGAGAAAGACTTGACCTGCCATTGCTAGCTTGGAAGACCAATGAAAAAACCTTGAGCCAAAGAGTATGAGAAGCCTCTAGAAGGTGGAAAAAGCAAGTAGATTCTCCACAAGAGTCCCCAGAAAGGTACACATCCCTTCTGACTCCTTGATTTTATTTTATCTTTTTTTTTTTCAGTTGGAGTTTCACTCTGTCACCCAGGCTGGAGGGCAGTGGCATGTTCCCAGCCACCGCAGCCTTGACCTCCTGGGCTTAGACGATCCTT
The DNA here is from genome assembly GCF_000164805.1 of Carlito syrichta. Lineage (NCBI taxonomy): Eukaryota > Metazoa > Chordata > Mammalia > Primates > Tarsiidae > Carlito > Carlito syrichta. The sequence goes on from NW_007232516.1 coordinate 7,495, forward strand.
CCTCCTCAGCCTTCCAAGTAGCTGGAACTACAGGCATGCACCAGCATGACCAGCTAATTTTTTGATTTATTGTAGAGACAAGGTCTTGTCAAGTTACCCAGGTTGGTCTCGAACCCCTGGGCTCAGGCAATTCTCTCACCTCCGCCTCCCAAAGTGCTGGGTGTGAGCCATTGCACTCAGGAACTCACTTAATCCTTTCAACAAGCCTATAAAGTCAACACCATTATTATCTCGAGCCCCCACCATTATTATCAAGCCAAGTTTTATAGATGAAAAAAACTGAGGCACAAGGAACTTAAGTAACTTGTCCAAGGTCACTTGGCAAGCAAGAGCCAACATTGGCTGGGATTAGAATCCAAATAAGGGCACCTCCCCCAAACTTATCCTCTCAACCAAGGGTCCTGAGTCCTGCCTCTCCAGGACAGTTGGTCCCCAGCACTGGTCCTCTGATGGCCAAGGGGTTTTTGCTACTCCATGGGAAAGTGAGAAAAATAAAATAAAAGCAGTGCATTTTTCTTTTCTTTCTCCCCCCTCCCCCCTTCCTTTTATTTTTTTTTTTTGAGTGGGAGTTTCACTTTGTTACCCAGGATGGAGTGCAGTGGTACATTCATGGCCACCATGGCCTTGACTTGCTGGGCTCAGGCGAACCTTCTGCTTCAGCCTTCCTAGTAGCTGGAACTACAGGCGTTCACTACCACACTCAGTTAATTTTTTATTTATTGTAGAGACAGGGTCTCACTATGTTGCCCAAGCTGGTCTTGAACCCACAGGCTCAGGAAATACTCTTGCCTCTGCCTCCCAATGTGCTGGGATGACAGAGTGCCTGAGCCACTGTGCCTGGTTGAAGTGCAATTTTCTTCAAGTTAAATATATTCTACTTAAAGCACTGTCCTTTTATTTCCTATGAGATCACACCTGTCCTGCTTTTATTGTATTCTGATGATTTATGTTTTCCTTTTCTCCAACATGTTTTTTTTGTTTTGGCTGGAGTCTCACTCTGTCACCCAGGCTGGAGTGCAGTGGCACGCTGACAGCTACTGGGCTCAGGCGATCCTTCTACCTCAGCCTTCCAAGTAGTTGGAACTACAGGCACGTACCACCATGCCTGACTATCCAACATGTTTTATCATGAAAATTTTCAGACAATAAAAAGAGAGAAAAGTATGATTAATGTCCAAATACCCCCATTCCCATCTAGACACAACAATTATTAATCATCTGCAATATTTGATTTCAAAAGCCCATTCTGTTGTATGGGCTCAGCTATTTGAAAATGTGTTTCAGACATCATGACAATTGACCTCTGAATATTTCAGTCATCACATCCTAAGAATGAGGATATTAGCTGGACATGGTGACTCATGCTTATAATCCCAGCGCTTTGGGAGGCCGAGGTAGGAGGATTGCTTTAAGCAAGGAATTTGTGACTAGTTTCAGCAATACAGGAAGACCCCCATCTCAATAGATAGATAGATAGATAGATAGATAGATAGATAGATAGATAGATAGATAGATGATAGACAAGCTGAATGTGATGGAGCATGTCTGTAGTCCTAGCTACTTGGGAGACCGAGTCAGAAGGGTCACTTGAGTCCAGGAATTCAAGGTTGCAGTGATTCCTGATCATACAACTGTATACTAGCCTGGGGAACAGAGTGAGACCCTGTCTCAAACAAAAAAAAAAGAAAAAGAAAGAAAGAAAAGAATGAGGATATTATTTTCTATATCTTCAATACCATTTCACGCCTGAGAACATTACTGCAATCTCCATTTTATCAACTACTTGTACCCAAACTATTATTTTCATTAAAAAAAAAAAAATTGCTGCTGGGCTCGGTGGCTCAGCCTGTAATCCCGCGCCTTTGAGAGGCTGAGGTGAGTGGATTGCCTGAGCCTGCGGGTTCGAGACCCGCCTGGGCAGCAAGACCTCATCTCTACAATAAATCAAAAAATCAACCGGGCATGGTAGCGCATGACTGTAATTCCAGCTACTTGGAAGGCTGAGGCGGAAGGATCGCCGGAGCCCAGCAGGTCAAGGCTGCGGTGGCCGGGAGCGGCCACTGCACTCCAGTCTGGGAGACAGAGTGAGACTCCAACTCAAAAAAAAAAAAAAAAATTGCCGGGCTCGGTGGCTCAGCCTGTAATCCCGCGCCTTTGGGAGGCTGAGGTGAGGGGACTGCCTGAGTCTGCGGGCTCGAGACCCACCTGGGCGCGAGACCTCATCTCTACAATAAATCAAAAAAATCAGCCAGGCATGGTAGCACATGCCTGTAATTTCGGCTACTTGGAAGGCTGAGGCGGAAGGATCGCCGGAGCCCAGCAGGT
>NW_007232516.1:9884-32036 GCF_000164805.1 Carlito syrichta
CAAAAAAAAAAAAAATTAAGATAGGCTGGGGTTAGCCTATAATCCCAGCACTTTGGGAGCCCGAGGTGAGTGGATCGTCTGAGCCCACAGGTTCCAGACCAGCCCTGGCAACTTGGTGAGACCTTGTCTCCACAATAAAAAAAAAAAAACACAAAAATTAGCCGGGTGTGGGAGCGTGCACCTGTGGTTCCGGCTACTTGGAAGGCTGAGGTAGAAGGATCGCTGGAGCCCAGCAGGTCGAGGCTGGGATGACCGTGAGTGTGACACTGCACTCCAGTCTGGGTGAAAGAGTGAAGCTCCAACTCAAAAAAAAATTAAGATATATTTTGTATACCATAAAATTCACCACCCAAAGTATACAATTTCATGGTATTTATTATGGTATATTTCCAAAGTTCTACATTACCACCACTATCGAATTTAAAATATTTTCACCATCCCAAAAAGAATCCTATTAACAGTCTCTTCTCATTCTCCATTTCCGCCATTACCTGGCAACAGTTAACCAACTTTTTGTCTCTATGGATTTGCCTGTTCTGGGCATTTCCTAGAAATGGAATCATGCAGTAAGTAGCCCCTTGTGTCTGGCTTATTTCATGGAACATTATTTTTTGAGGTTATTCCAGGTTGCAGCATGCAACAGTACTTTGGTCTTTTTATGACCGAATAATATTCCATTATGTGGATATGTCACATTTTGTTATCCATTCACTAGTCGACGGACATTTAGGTTGTTTCCACTTTGGGATTATTATGATTAATGCTGCCATGAACATTCATGTATGAGTGTCTGTGTGGACATGCACTTTCATTTCTCACGGGAAAATACTTAGGAGTGGAATTAAGGGTAACTCCATGTTTAACTTTTTAAAATATGTCTTTTGTTTGTTTGTTTGTTTATTTGTTTTGTGTTGGAGTCTTACTCTGTTGCCCAGGCTGGAGTATAGTGACATGCTCACGGCCACCACAGCCTTGATCTGCTGGGTTCAAGGTAATCCTTCTGCCTCAGGCTTCCAAGTAGCTGGAATTACAGGCACACGCCACCATGCCCGGCTAAGTTTTTGATTTATTGTAAAGATGAGGTCTTGCCAAGTTGCCCAGGCTGGTCTCGAACCCATGGGCTCACGCAATCCTCTCACCTCGGCCTCCCAAAGTGCTGGGATTATAGGCATGAGCCACCACACCTGGCCCTGTAATATGTCTTTTATAGCTTCCCCCCCCTCAACCAGAAGCCATCCAAAAATCCATACACTACACTTGGTTCTCATTTAGTCTGGAACAATGTCCAGACCCACCTCTTTTTCCCCATGGCATTGACATTTGAAGGTTCCAGGTCATGCTGTCTTAGGTAATGTCCCCTTTCTAGATTCTTCTGATTATTTCTTCATGCTGCTGTTCTTTCTCCCTATATCTTCTGAAACCTGTAAGAAACACTAGAAGCTTTATTAGATTCATGGCAAAATTAGTTCTTAAAGGATGTGTATTATTTTCTATTGTTTTAGTGTTAAAATGTTTTGTGTTTTGACTTGGCGCGGTGGCTCACACCTATAATCCCAGCACTTTGGGAGGCAGAGGTGAGAGGGTTGCCTGAGCTCACGGGTTCGAGACCAGTCTGGGCAACTTGGCAATACCTTGTCTCTACAATAAATCAAAAAATTACCCAGCCATGGTGGCACATGCCTATAGTTTCAGCTATTTGGAAGACTGAAACAGAAGGATCGCCTGAGCCCAGCAGGTCTGGGCTGAGGTGGCCCTGAGCATGTCATTGCACTCTAGCCTGGGCAGCAGAGTGAGACTCCAACTCCAAAAAAAAAAAAATGTTTTAGCCGAGCTCAGTGGCTCAGCCTGTAATCCCGTGCCTTTGGGAGGCTGAGGTGAGTGGATTGCCTGAGCCCGCGAGTTCAAGACCCGCCTGGGCAACTTGGCGAGACCTCATCTCTACAATAAAATTAAAAAATCAGCCGGGCGTGGTAGCACATGCCTGTAATTTGGCTACTCGGAAGGCTGAGGCGGAAGGATTGCCGGAGCCCAGCAGGCGAGGCTGCAGTGGCTGGGAGTGGCCACTGCACTCCAGTTTGGGCTACCGAGTGAGACTCCAACTCAAAAAAAAAAAAAAGTTTTATGTTTTATGAAAGATGATAGTGGTGGCAGGGTGTTTTCTTATTTTTATTTTCTTTTTTTTGATTTTATTTTATTTTATTTTGAGTCAAGGTTTCACTCTGTTGCCACCCAGGCTGGAGTGCAGTGGCATGATCCCATCTCACAGCAGCCTTGATCTTCTGAGCTCAGGTAATTCTCCCACTTCAGTCTCCCTGGTAGCTGGGGCTACAAGCATGTGCCACCACACCCAACTAATTTTTTCTGATTTTTTGTAGAGACACGGTCTTACTATGTTGCCCAGGCTGGGTTTGAAATCCTGGGCTCCAGTGATCCTCCTGCTTCAGCCTCCCAAAGTGCTAGGATTACAGGTGTGAGCCACTGTGCCTGGCCTTGTTTTCTGTTATTTAAATGACCAGTCTTGGCTGGTGGCTCACAGACAGCCTGGACAACAGAGTGAGACTCTGACTCAAAAAAACAGAAAAAAGAAAAATTAAAAAAAAATTAGTGGTCATGGTGATGGAGATGCATGCCTGTAGTCCCAGCTACTCGGGAGGCTGAGGTAAGATCACTTGAGGCCGGGAGGTTGACAAAGCGAGACCCTGTCTCAAATAAAACAAAACCAAACAAAAAATCATAATCTTGAGAAGGAATCTGTAGGATTCATCAGACTGCCAAAGTGCTTGTGGTGCAAAAGAGATTAAGATTTTATGTAAATTTTATATAAATGAAATTAAGTTTGTTTCTTGATGATCCCTGCTCCAAAGGAACAATCCTATGAAGTTTGTGCTGCTGTTTCTGTCCTCATTATGGAAATGAGCTTAGACACAGAGAGGTTAAGAAACTTTCCAGGCTGACCTGGCTCGGTGGCCCAGTTTGTAATCCCAGCACATTGGGAGGTTGAGGAGAGTGGATTACCTGAGCCCATGGGTTTGAGACCAGGCTGGGCAACTTGGAGAGACCTCATCTCTACAATAAATAAAAAATTAGCTAGGCATGGTGGCAATCACCTGTAGTTTTAGCTACTTGAGAGGCTGAGACAGAAGGCTTACTGGAGTTGAGCAGGTGGAAGCAGTGACTGCGAACATGCCACTGCACTCCAGCCTGGGCGACAAAGTGAGACTCTAAACTCCAACTCCAAACTCCAACTCAAAAAACAACAAAAAAAAAAAAAGAAAGAAAAAGAAAAGAAAAGAAACTTTCCAGAGATCACACAATAAGATACAGAACTTGCCTTTGAAACCAGGCCCTAACTCTTAATCAATGTTAAGCTGCCTCAAAAATTTTATAATCTGTTGAGAAGGACGGTTTTGTTCTACCTGCGTCACTGCCTCCTACACATAGTTCCACTCCCTTCCCTACTGCCTCCTCAGGGAGGTTTCTCAAGTTGCTGTCACATCACACAAAAAATAAAGGCATATGGGTTTTCATGAAATTCAGTTGTTTATCAGAGTGATTTAATCTAGCTAAGACTGGCAGACCCTATATAAAGAGGGCAGCTGAATTGACTTTTCTTACATATGGATTAAATTGGCACAGAATTTTAAAGATTTTTATGGATTAATTGGGATGTGCTGCACATGCTCATTGAACTTTTGGGGTGATTGATTTAAGACATTTTTTCCTAGCCGGGCTCGGTGGCTCAGCCTGTAATCCCATGCCTTTGGGAGGCTGAGGTGAGTGGATTGCCTGAGCCCGTGGGTTCAAGACCCGCCTGGGCAGGCGAGACCTCATCTCTACAATAAATAAAAAAATTAGCCGGGCATGGTAGCGCGCGCCTGTAATTCCGGCTACTCAGAAGGCTGAGGCGGAAGGATTGCTAGAGCCCAGCAGGTCGAGGCTGCGGTGGCCAGGAGCGGCCACTGCACTCCAGTCTGGGCAACAGAGTGAGACTCCAACTCAAAAAAAAAAAGAAATTTTTTCCTGTAGGCACTTACAGATATTATTCCAGACAAATAAAAGTCATTCACACCCAATAAAGAGCGCATCTCTTTGTTATATCATCAAGAGGTAAAACAGGAAGAAAAAAGGAATTTGGGAATAACCAGACAATGCATTCTGCAGGGGATACTGACCTCAGGGCCTTTAGGGAGAAACAGGCTCCTCTGTTGGCAAATGACAGGGACTTTAAAAGTGAAGAGCTTCTACTGGACAATTAAGATTAGGTAGACTCTATGGGGTACCCACCAAAGCTGTTGCCAGTCCTATTTGCTAACACAGTCATGGATTTGTTTGACAGCAATGTACACTGCCTCAGGAATTAATCCACCATTGGTCCAAGTCAATCAAGGGAACCCATTCCCCTGGCTAATGATTGGTCAATGAGTAGATGTGGAACCAAGTTGTGGCCAGTGAGGTGTTAGGGGAAGTCTTCTGGGAGCTTCTTCTAGGAAGATCTTTAGTCTTCCTGGAAAAATAGAGCTTGCATTCTTCTTGGTACTCTGTTAGGTATACACATGGTGCAAAATTGAGGCAGTCTTCTCAGAAGAATGATGGAGACTGACACACTAAAGCTAGCAGGACAAATGAATAAAAGAAAATCTGGGTGACTGGGCATGGTGGTTCACACCTATAATCCCAGCATTGGGAGGCCAAGGCAAGAGGACTGCCTGAGCCCACGGGTTCGACACCAGCCTGGGCAACTTGACAAGACCTCATCTCTACAATAAATCAAAAAAATAGCCAGGCATGGTGGTGCATGCCTGTAGTTCCTACTCAAAAGAAAAAGAAAAGAAAAGAAAAGAAAGGCGAACTGTTTGACTGGGCATGGTAGCTCATACCTATAATTCTAGTGAAATATCTAATGAAATATCTAAAATGGTTATAATAGCTTGCTTGACATAAGTAACTCAATTTTGTTAAAATCCTCCATCTTAGCTGTCTGCCTGACCTAAAAAGGATCCCCCCAGTGTATATGTGTGATTGTTGTAACACTCCCATGACCATAGACCCACAGCCTTGTTCCCCTGAGCTGTTCACACTGACCATTCTTGCTGACTGTTTGAAAACTCCCTAGCCACAAGTTCCATGTAATTATATGCCTTGTTAACTGAAATCCAAGAGAATGTTTCTTTTGTTTTTAGTCCCTTGTACCCTCACCCCCTGCTATGTAGATTTTGCAGATTTTGCCTTTATATGCTTCTTGCTGATTCCACTCAGTGTCGAGAGCTTTCTTGGTGTCAGTCTACTCTTGACCAAGTGCTATTAAAGGACTCAAAATTCAAACCCTGTGTGCTGGTGATTCTCCTTTCCTGCAGTTTGGTCATAACATTTGAAGGCCCCAGTGAGAACATTGCCCGTCTCAGGAGGTGGCCTCACTCCAGCTCTCCCTGGCTCAAAGGAGAAGTTATAGGGGAGACACCTCTGAATCATTCCAGGGCCCCATAACCTCTTATCTGGCTCAGAGAATGAAAGAACGACCACCAATTTCCTCCCACTTCAAAAATTCCTGAGTCCATCTGCATTCTCCTAGGAGGTAAGAATTTGTTCTGTTTACTAGTAAGAATCTGTTTTGTTCTGTTTGTGGCCACAATTCTGTTTAAGGGAGTCAAAGCCTAACGAGGTTATCCTTTGGACACTATTCATGAGGCCAAGATGTTGACTGAATAGAGTTTTCTGGCTTTCTGCCCTGAGGTTGTTCCAGGGATCTGTAACTCTTCTGACTTGGTCCAGATACGCCCTGTCATAATGTTTTAACAGTGTATTTTAACTGCTTGTTGTTTGCTCGTTGTTAATTATAGGGTCACAGAATTCACGGCCTGTCACTCCTCTGGACTGTATATTGAAAAACTTCTCTGTTGTATTTGCTGAAGACTACAGTGTCCACCTTTCAAAAGGCGGGCTCTGGACCCTCTATAAAATAGATTGGCCTGCATTTAATGTTGGTTAACTCTCTACAGGATCTTTGAATGGTCTTGTTAGTCTGTTTGAAAGGTCATTACAGAAACCCCCTGGTCATTCTGATCAGTTTCCCTATATTGACCAATGGTTAAATTTAGTCCAAAACACACTTCCATGGTTAAAGATATGTTTTTTTAAAACTCAGGACCCTTCCCATAAACCACACTATATGGGGACAGAGCTTCTAACTTGAAAGCAGCAGGTTACTATATACAAAGGCCCCTGGCTAACTCTTCAAGTAAAACTTGTTTTACCTGTTTCTAAGAGAATAAAATCTTGCCAAAATTCAAACTATAGGTTTTAACCTCCCTGGTAAAATCAATCATGTGTACTCATTGTCCCACCTGGAATGATTGCCAGCAGTCTTTTAACCCTATATACTTCTGAAAAGCCAGAATGCGTTAGAGCTGAGGTTAAAAAGTCTATCCTGGCCTCAGCAGCTGGAACAAAGGAAGAAAGTCAGGAAATGTTAGAGGAGGTTTTTCCTTCCTCTTGCCCGGGTTGGAACCCTAATACTTCAGCAGGTCTAGAACATTAAAAACTTATCACCGGACTCTATTAACTGGTTTGAAGGGAGCAGCCCGAAAACCTATTAATCTTTCCAAAACTGCCGAGATTATTCAGGGTCTCAAGGAGTCACTGGGCCCGTTTCTTTTCTTTTCTTTTCTTTTTGAGTTGGAGTCTCACTCTGTTGTCCAGACTGGAGTGCAGTGGCCGCTCCTGGCCACTGCAGCCTCGACCTGCTGGGCTCCAGTGATCCTTCCGCCTCAGCCTTCCAAGTAGCTGGAACTACAGGCGTGCACTACCACTGGCTAATTTTTTGATTTATTGTAGAGATGAGGTCTCGCTGCCCAGGCGGGTGGGGCCATTTCTTAAATGTCTTCAGGAGACATTCTGTACCTCTACCCCGTTTGACCTCTCAGCACCTGAGAATGCTTGGGCTATCAATTTGACTTTTGTGACTCAGGCGGCTCCTGACATCCGGAGGAAGTTACAGAGGCTTGAAGGTTTCACAGGAATAAACATTTCTCAACTGCTCAAGGTAGAAAGAGAAACAGGAAGACAAGAAAATGGGCAGAGCAACAAAACAGCAAACAAAAGTATTAGTTGCTGCCATCCAGGCCTCCCAACCTGGCTTGAGGCCAACACGTAAAACAAAGAGTAACTAAAAAGGGGCAAAAGGAAACTGAATACATCCAGCTAGCCAAGAATCAATGTGCATATTGTAAAGAGCTGGGTCACTGGATAAAAAAAATTGTCCTCACTGCCCAAAGACAGAGGACCCAAAGTCAGTTCTGGTTCTGCCCCCTACTGGTGATCCTCCGGTCATGTCTACCTATTTTTGCTTTTGAATGACAGAATTGGGAAATACCTGCCAGCTAACTTGGACCCCGGTTACCACAGTGTTTCAAGAACTCTCCAACCTTTTTCAAGGAAGCTTGGCAACAGGATTTGTCAGGGTTCCGTGCCTTACACCCTGAATGTACTTTACTCAAGTACGTAGATAATCTCTTATTTGCAGCTGCAGACTTGGATACTTTTTTTAAAGGTACTAAGACTCCATTACACTCCTCCAAGACTTGGGCTATTGTATGTCAGTGAAAAAGTCAAAGCTCTGCTCAACTGAAGTTTCCTACCTGGGATACTGACTAAAAAAGGGTAAACGAGTCCTAACCTTTTGGCCTGGAAAGAAGCCATTCTTTAAATTCCCATACCAACCAAAAAGAAACAGGTACAGGAATTCCTGGGGATGGCAGGGTATGCCGCCTGTGGATCCCAGAATTTGCTGAAATTGCCAAGCCCTTGTACACAGTCACTGCAGGAAATCAGTCCCTAAAATGGACTGCTACAAAGAAACAAGCATTTCAGCAGTTTAAAATGGCTCTAACCTAAGCCCCGGCTCTAGCCCTCCCAGATGTTACCAAGCCTTTCTACTTGTTCATTCACAAACAACAAGGAATTGCAAAAGGGGTCCTCACTCAGACCTTAGGACCCTGAAGAAGACTGGTGGCTTACATGTCAAAAAGACTGGACCCAGTGGCTTCTGGCTGGCCCTTTTGTCTCCGGGCCATTGCAACCACAGCCATACTAGTTAAGAAAGAAGATAAATTGACTTTCAGCCAGAACCTGGTTTTAACTGTTTTCCATGCTGTTGAAACTCTGCTCCAAGGATTCTCTGGTCACTGGGTGTCAAACACTCACATCACCCAGTATCAAAGCCTCTTACTTAACCAAACTTGACTAACTTTCTTTCCTACTCTATGCCTTGATCCGGCCACCTGGCTGCCTGATAATAATCTGGAAATGCCAGTTCATGACTGTGAAGACATGTTGGACATCTCCCAGGCTAGCCAAGCTGATCTTCAGGACACTCCCTTAAGTCAGGCTGATGCTGACTTGTTCACGGATGGTAGCAGCCTGATAATAGAGGGGGTCCACAAGGTTGGTGCCGCTATAATCACGGCTCATGACGTAATCTGGTCACAGGCATTGCCTCAAGATACCTCAGCTCAAAAAGCTGAGTTAATTGCTTTAACTCAGACCCTGCACTGGGAAACAGGAAAGTGAGTAAACATTTTCACCAACAGCCAGTATGCTTTCACTACACTTCATGTGCATGCTATGATCTACAAGAAATGAGGTCTTCTTACTGCGGCAGGTAAGACTATAAAAAAACAAGTCCAGCTCCTTGTCTCCCAAAACAGCCTACCTATACTCAAGAGGAGAAGAAACAGGTGGACCTAGTAGGAGTTCATAAAAACTCTACTGGATGTTGAATCAAGGACTCTAAAATTATTTTAAGTCCCAGAAAAAAATTGGGAAATAGATTTCACTGAAATAAAACCTCCCCATGCAGGGTATGACTGACTACTGGTGTTTATTAATACTTTTTCTGGATGAATAGAAGCCTTTGCCACCAAAAATAAAACCACATATGGTTACAAGGTTTTTGTTAAATAAAATTATCCCTAGGTTTGGGCTCCCTCTCTCTATTGGCTCTAATAATGGTCCTGCCTTTACCTCGTCCATAGTGCAGCTGGTTAGTAAAGTACTAAACATTAACTGGAAATTACATTGTGCTTATTGACCACAGAGCTCTGGACAGGTAAAACACATAAACCGAACTTTAAAATCTACCTTAACCAAAAAGACCAGTGAAAAATGGGTAAGCCTTTTGCCTTTGACTCTCCTTTAGACCTGATGCACCCCATCTAAGGCTGGGTTTACCTCATATGAAATCATGTTTGAAAGACCTCCTCTTCTATTGCCTCAGTTGCAGGATCCCATCCTAGAAAAATAATTAATCAATCTCTGTTAAATCATCTTTAGTCTCTCCAGCAGGTTCAGACCACTGTCCACTCTGGCATCTGTGCTGTTTTGCCCACTGCATCTTCCATGCCTTGTCATCCGTTCCAGCCCAGAGATCTGTTTTCTGTCAAGAAATTCCAGAAAGAAGGACTAACTCCTGCCTGGAAGGGACCCTATATCATCATCATCATCACCATTCCAACAGCGCTCAAAGTTGACAGGATACCGGCCTGGTCATCACACCCCAGTCAAGAGAAAAAAATCTTGGTTCCAATCCTTATTTAACTAGAACCCCTGGTTAACAGCTCTCATCACCAGTTTGGCTGGTCCATTTATCCTCCTTGCCCTCGGTTTGCTTATAAAGCCTTGTATATTCAATTGGTTTATCAATTTCGTCAGATGACGAATCAATTTTGTAAAACTTGTGCATGTAAAAACCTGTTATAATTCCATACCCATGACTGATGAGTCAACGAATTGACTCATGTACAACTAAAAGGGGGGAATGAAATATCTAATGAAATATCTAAAATGACTATAATAGCTTGCTTGACATAAGTAACTCCATTTTGTTAAAATCCTCCATCTTAGCTGTCTGCCTGACCTAAAAATGACCCTCTCAGTGTGTATGTGTGATTGCTGTAAGGTTTCCATGACCACAGACACACAGCCTTGTTCCCCTGAGCTGTTCACGCTGACATTCTTGCTGATCGTTTGAAAACTCCCTAGCCACAAGTTCCATGTAATTGTATGCCTTGTTAACTGAAATCCAAGAGATTGTTTCTTTTGTTTTTAGTTCCTTGTACCCTCACCCCCTGCTACGTAACCCACTTGAGAATTTTGCCCTCATAAGCTGCTTGCTGATTCCACTCAGTGTCGAGAGCTTTCTTGTAAGTTAAGGACTGTTTCTCCCATTGTAGTCTTCTTTGTAATCAGTTATTAAGTAGTGTGTACTATACTTGACCACGCGCTATTAAAGGACTCAAAATTCGAAACTGGTGTGCTGGCAATACTCCTTTCTTGCAGTTTGGTCATAACATTAGCACTTTGGGAGGCCAGAGTGAGAGGATTGCCTGAGCCCGTGGGCTCGAGACTAGCCTGGCCAATTGGCAAGACCTCATCTCTACAATAAATCAAAAAATTAGCAGGGCATGTTGGTGCACACGTGTAGGTCCAGCTACTTGGAAGGCTGAGGTGGAAGGATCACCTGAGCCCAACAGGTCAAGGATGCGGTGGCCATGAGTTTGCCATTGCACTCCAACCTGGGTGACAGAGTGAGACTCCAACTCAAAAAAAAAATTTAAAGAGAATCTGGAACTTAGATGACATTGTTGAGTCACATAATCAATCTCCTTCTGGTTAAGGCTAGTTTTGTGATGTTTACCCTATTTTTTGCAGCCAAGCATACCCAAACCAGTATACTTGCTCCATTGATGGAAACCAAGATAGCCTGGAAGGATGTCTTTTAATGCGTGTAGTCTACCTCTCCAAGTTGGCAAACAAACATCCCACATGCCAGACTGGGTCTTGAAATAGCGCGCCTTTCCTGAAAGAGCAGGCATCCCAGGGTGGAGCACAGTACGTTTTAATAGTATATGGTGAAGTGGAATGAGTTTTCCTACTCTGATACTGTTGATTCTCTAGATCATTTTCAATTGTCTGGGGTAGCCAAAGTTTGATTTGTCATGGCCATCAGTAAGTTAAGGGCTGTTTCTCCCATTGTAGCCTTCTTTGTAATCAGTTATTAAGTAGTGTGTACTGTAAAAAATAGAATGATTTATTTTCAAAATGAACTCTGTCTGAACCATATTTAAATGCCTTTACTGAGTCACTGCTTCTTTGTTCTCTTTTTTCATGGACTTTCACTTTGGTGGGCTTTTATGTTCAAATTTCAGAGGAAACCAATCAAACTGAAATCCTGTAAACCGATCAGCAAATAGGGTATGTAAATGAAGGGATTTTGTAGTAACTCTAAACCAATCAACAAATAGGACATGCAAATGAACTAATTACATGACCCAATCAATGAGTGCCATGTAGGTGACATCCCAGAAAACCCAGCCTATGGGAGAACAGAAGAGAGACTTGCGTTCTAGGTTACAAATATGCTAACTGTAACAGCTCTGGTGTACTTGCCCACCAGGGAAAGCTAACCCTGGGAAGCCCAGCCTATGGGAGAAAAGAGGAGAGACTTGCATTCTAGGTTACAAATATGCTAACTGTAATAGCTCCAGTGTACCTGCTCACCAGACACCTGATCTTGCAAGACTGCCATTAAAGTCTCGCTTCTGCTGCACTCCATGTCTCTATGTCTATCCTTTGATTAGGATAAGGAACAGAAATCCTGAGCTTGGCCTGTGTTGGCTGCTTGACTTGGCCCTTCTTGCTTGCTTACTTTTCTCCAAACTCTGCTGCTGCCACTGGACCCTTCTTTTTGCTTTGTAGCCACAGTGCTTTCTTGCCTCTTAAATGCTCATGTATTCTGCTCTCCCTGACTTATTGTCCTCCTCCTGGCCCTGGTCAAGTACTGAGCCTTGTCCCTCAAGGATTAGCACAAATATACAGGTTCCTCTAGGAAGCCTTCCCAGGTCACCTAGAACCTCTGTTATAGTTTATTTAGTGCTCTATATGTTTCCATATAGTACTTGTCTTTATTTTAATTGAAAAATTATTTTTTTGGCAGGGGGCTGTGGCTCAGTCTATAATCTCATCACTTTTGGAAGCCAAGGTGAGAGGATTGCCTGAGTCCAGGGGTTCAAGACCAATTTAGGCAATGTGGCAAGGCTTCATCTCTACAATAAATATAAAAATTAGCTGGGTTTGATAGTGCATGCTTGTAGTTTCAGCTACTTGGAAGGCTGAGGTGGAAGGATCACCTAATCCTAGCAGGTCAAGGCTACGGTGGCTGTGAGCATGCCACTGCACTCCAGCCTGAACAACAGAGTGAGACTTTGACTCAAAAAAAAAAAAAAAGGAAAAAGAAAAAATTATTTTTTTCAACTAAAGTTAGTCATTTTTCAACCAAGTTAGTCATTTAATGTCTGTTTCACCCAACAGAATGTTAGTGACATTAGGCATAGACTGTGTCTTAGTCAATGCCATATCCCCAGTACTTAGCATAGAACCTGGCACATTATGGGTGCTCAGTTAATACTTGTTGAGTTTATAACTACTCTCTGAAGATAATTTAAAATAGTTCAGACACTCCACCATCTGGTGTGCTCTCAGATGCAAGTGCATGGTCCAAGTAATGCACAGCTGCTCTCTCTTAATACCGATAAATCAAAGGGGCAGGGAACTTATAGAAAGAAGTTTATTTCTGAGTTGAAATCTAGGGAGCAGAGTCAGATTTTAGTCTTTCTAAATTCATTCTGCTCACCCTTCAGGACTTTGCAGTTCACTTTTATAAGTCCAAAGTTGTTAGTACCTGTACATTAGCCATGTGACCAGCAGAGCACTGTATAGAACTTGAGTTTCAGATGCATTTATGGACAGTGACATTTTTTGGTCCAGATTTCTTGGTGCCAGATATCAGAGGTCTCTCATGGCTTTTATCAGTAGGGCCGGACAGAAGCCTGAATCAAGCTTGCCATAGAGTAAAGGGAGTTTACAAGGCCTAAGACATCATGCATTACACAAAAGTTATACAAATCACAAAACTTATGATTACATTGATACTATATTATTCAAACTTATGACCACTCAGAAGAAGGGAGTAAATAGGGATTTGCATCTTTCGGTTGATTGGGCGTCAGGGGAGGTAAAAAAAAATCCCCTGAAGCTACTTACTGGAATGCATAGGAGATAAGGGAACTCTCAGGAATGTTGTTCAGGAATGTACAGGAACACTTGAACCTTTGCCATGCCCTTGTCTAGGGGCTGTGGCAATATAGGCAGACATTAGCAGGTTTCTGTATTGCAAGTAATGACTAGAAGCAGCTTATACAATTAGAACAAAAATATCTCATACTCTTGAATTAGAATGGTTTCAGGGCCGGATAATTCAAGGACCCAGGCTCTTTTTACCTTTCTATCCTGCTGTTTTCTCCAGGACATTTGTTGTCCTCTTGGGCTGGCTCCATTCATGGTTCTAAGATGGTGGCCACAATTCCAAGGTGACATTATAACCAGAGGCAGAAAAAGGAAACATTCCTTCCTTGTGCTCCTGAGAATGAGAGAAATCGCCTAAGATGCCTCTCCTTGGTCAGAATTGTGCCATATCCCCAACTTTGATCATTGGCAAGGGAATAGCATTCTAATGATCACTTCAGACCAAACCAAAGTCAGCCTGGAGGCCAAGGAGAGGCCCAGTTTTATCTCTCTCCAGACCCATAGACATAGTCATGACTGTGTTAGCAAAAAAGATGCTGAGTGGGTATTGCTGTGTGTGCCTGTTTGCATAGGGATGCTCAAGTGAGGAGGAGAGCATTTTATAGACATACAAGAATGCCTACCACACACTTTCACTGTGTACTTCCTACTGGGGTACGGAGGGTGAGGGTGGATGGATGGAGAGGGTGCAGCACTGCCGGAGCCGGCGTGCCAGAGGTGCGCGCTAGCAACCAGAGACCCAAGTAATGCAAAGATTTGCAACACACACAGAGATGAAAGAAGAAAAGATTTATTTAAGAAAGAGATCGTGTCCACTGACAGGAAGAGGGCCTGCACTCTAGATGCATGTGGTACTGTATCCCCCTCAGAACCCTGGTTTAAATCCTTTCCCCTGGAGATGTTGCAATCAGATAGACATGACTGCCGTGACTTCCCTGTTGACCACTTGCGAAAGTCTTGGACACCCTGAGGAGGGTTCTGGTCACCAGTCACTGAGTCACGGATCTCACCACCCTCAGGAAGTTATACAATGGGTGGACACTGGTCATGCTTGAGAGAGTTGGGTTTCTAGAAAATGTCAGCAAAGTTAATCTTTACCTAAAGAATGCATTCCTTCAGGACACAGTTTCTACTGTCTCATCATTGTGTTAGGGTTTAGGAACAAGACAAAAAATGGCATTCTGCCCTTCCTCTGTCCTTTCATTTCCTAGTAATGGGAGGAAATTCATTAGAACAAATACTGGAGTCAAAAATACTGTGTGCAGTTTTGGGAGAAAAGTGCAACTTGTCTTTAAAATATTTATGTTAGCCAGGCTCGGTGGCTCAGCCTGTAATCCTGCGCCTTTGGGAGGCTGAGGTGAGTGGATTGCCTGAGCCCACGGGTTCGAGACCCGCCTGGGCAACTTGGTTGAGACCTCGTCTCTATAATAAAACAAAAAATTAGCCAGGAGTGGTAGCGTGCGCCTGTAGTTCCAGCTACTTGGAAAGTTGAGGTGGAAGGATCGCCGCAGCCCAGTAGGTCAAGGCTGCAGTGGCCGGGAGCGGCCACTGCATTCCAGTCTGGGCGACAGAGTGAGACTCCAACTCAAAAAAAAAATAATAAATAAAATAAAATATTTATGTTTTTTAGGATCATTGAGATGGCAATCGAATCGTGATTAAATCTACCTAAATCAATAACCCACAGGAGTAAAGGAAAGCTTCCTTCCATTTATTTCATTGTAATTCAAATATTATGGTCTGGTTTAAGGGAAGTTAGATTACACAGTTAGCAAATAATATAAAAACCAATGTAACCTGAACACACAAAATACCAATTCAAAATATTTATCATATAATATCAAGAATAGCAATAAATAACATTATGTATTTACTGAGTGTTTGACGTGTACCAGGCACTGTCAGTAGTATACCTGAACTATTTTACTTAATCATAGAGATAAATGATCAAAGGTATTCACAGGCTGCCTAGTTAGTTTAACAAATATTTTTAATGGCAGAAACTAGAATATTTATATTTAATAATCAGGAGAAGAGAAATATGTAATATACTGTATAGTAATATCAAGTAACTGTAATATAAAATAAAATCATAAAATCAATTGAAATAACTGAATAAAACCATAAAATCAATTGAAATCATATAACCATAAAGTCAATTGAAATAACTGAATTATCTCATTGATTTAGGGGAGTCAGGGCACTAAGAAATGTGAAAACCTTGGATGGCACTAAAAAGTGCCAATTGTCATTTAGGGTGAGGCAACGATCAGCAGCCCAAGGGAAATGAAGAAACAGAGTTAGTGTCCTCTTTAAGTTCTTGTCCCTGATTCCATCCTGCCTTTAGAGAAAGGCTGTCCTTCCAGTCCTGCACTACACTATGCAGAGACTCACAGGAGTCATGTCTTCTCCAAACTTCCCTGTTGGGAAATGACACCACCATGCTTCCAGCTAGGAAAACTGTGCACCTCACAGCTAAGCTTGACCTTGATCTGTCCTGAAATATTCCTTGACTCTAAAGTGCTCTCTCTCTCCATTCTGTCTTCCTCACCTCAAATACAAACTCCGACAACTGCTCATAATCAACAGCCTCTGGTCTAGTTTTTTCTCCAGACAGAGGGGACCCATTAAACATAATCATTCAGATTATGTCCCTGCTTTTCTTAAAACTGTTTACCATTGTGCTCCAGATAAGATGCAGACTTTGGACTGTAGCTTATACCCACTGATTGATCTGTCCCCTCTCTGTGTCTCTGGCTTGTCTTGTAGCATTCTCCCCCCCCCCACTCACTATACTTCTTTCCTTGGTTTCTTGACAGTTCTTGGAACATCCCAATCCACTTTTCTTCCAAGGACCTGGTACTTGTGCTTGTTCCCTGTGCCTAGAAAGCTCTTTCCCTGGTCTTCACATGACTTTTTCTTTCTTTCTTTCTTTTTGAAACAGGGTATCACTCTGTTGCCTAGGCTGGAGTGCAGTGGTATAATACCAGCTCACTGCAGCCTTGATCTGAACCCAAGTGAGTCTCCTGAATAGCTGGCACTATAGGAGCATGCCACCACACCCAGATAGCTGGTTGCTTTTTACCTTATTTTTATTTTTTCTGTCGCCCAGGCTGGAGTGCAATGGCATGCTCACAGCCACCACAGCCTTGGCCCGCTGGGCTTAGGTGATCCTTCTGCCTCAACTTTCCAAGTAGCTGGAACTACAGGCGCGTGCCACCACACCCAGTTACTTTTTATTATTTTTTGTAGTGACAAAGTCCTGCCAAGTTATCCAGGTTGGTCTCGAACGTACGGGCTCAGGCAATCCTCTTGCCTCTGCCTCCCAAAGGGCTGGGATTACAGGCATGAGCCACTGTACTTGGCCTTATTTTTATTTTTTGTAGAGACAAGTTTTCACTGTGTTGCCCAGGCTGGTCTTGAACTCCTGGGCTCAAGCTATCCTTCTACCTTGGCCTCTCAAAGTCCTGGGATTACAGACCTGAGCCACTGCACCTAGCCCACAACAACTTTGTAAGGAGGAGGAACCCAGGCCAAGAATCAAGAACCAAGCCTTCTGTCTAGTGGAAACAGCCACCTTCCCAGGTTATTGTCCCGACAGATGTCTTTGACCCACAGTTAATAGTGCTAGTGGCTTTCAAAATGTAGTCTTCTGACCCCCCAATATCAGAATCACTTGGAAGCTTGTCACAAATGCAATTTCGGGGACCCCCTCCAGACGTAAAAATGCTGCCTGTTTACATGCTAACTCTTCCCTGTGGGTCTTCTCAGGAAATTCCCAGTAAGTCTTGGACACCAAGCCCAAACCCTACTTCCTTTCCTACCACCCCTAACCAAAGATCTAAGTCATATTTTAGCAGGAATCTTCCACTGAGAGATGCGACACCCAGGCTTCTTTGCCAGGAAGCAGTGTTTATTCGTGCTGGCACCGGCTCAGCAGATTCGAAACCAAATGCTGAGCCCTGAATGCAACAGGGCATTGCCTTATATACCTTTGTTAACTTCCCTTCACATTGCAACACCTTTGTCTTCCTTATAAGGTAACATATTGGTACCATACAATTTGATTGGATCATCCATAGCTTGGGACTCCTGTTAGTCTTACATGTTGCACATTGATTGGTTTTACATAATCATTTCATTTTCATGCCCTATTTGTTGATTGGTTTCCACCAAAAGTTTAAACATATAGCCTGCCAAAGTAAAAAGCCCACAAAAGAGAAAGCACAAAGAAGCAGGAAGTAACTTATTCCTCCTTTTTCTGTTTTTTCCTCATTTTCAGAAGGGCCCTGCCTCAATATTTATTCCAGGCAGATTCCCAAATAGGCCAAAACTAGCTTACCCTTGCCTTGGGGCCCTATAGTAGACTGCTCACCATGTTGAAATAAAGATTTTAAAGTTAAACATCTCTGACTGGGTGCGGTGGCTCTTGCCTGTAATCTCAGCACTCTGGAAGACCAAGGCAGAGATTGCCTGAGCCCAGGAGTTTGAGAGCAGCCTGGGCATCATAGTGAGACCTCATCTCTAGGAAAACTTTTTAAAAATGTAGCTGGGCACGGGGGTGCATGCCTGTAGTCCCAGGTACTTGGGAGGCAGAGGTGGAAGGATAGCCTAAGCCCAGGAGGTTGAGGCTGAGGTGTACTGTAAAAGGACAGACTGAGTGGGAAGCCATTTTTTATCTTGTTCTTAAACCCTGACACGATGATGAAGAAGTAGAAGCTATATCCTGGAGAAATCCATTTTTTATCTTGTTTTTAAACCCTAACACAATGATGGGAAAGTAGAGCTATGTCTGAGAAATGCATACTCTAGGTAAAGATTAACTTGGCCAACTTTGTCTTTTCAGAAACACAGACTCCTTACTTTTCAGAAACACAGACTCCTTAAGTGTGACCAGTGCCAACCTATTGTAATTTGTTTTTTTAAGAAATCCAGACTTCTCAAGCATGACCAGTATCAACCCATTGTATACTCAATGCATAGTGACCAGGATCCCCCTCAGGCTCTCCAAGATATCTGCAAGTGGTCAACAAGGAAGTCACAGCAGTCACATCTACCTGACTGCAACATCTCCAGGAGAGAGGATTTAAGCCAGGGCTCGAGGGAGCTACAGTGCCACACTCATCCAGAGTGTAGGCCCTCTACCCATCTGTGGGAAGTGATCTCTTTCTTAAATAAATCTTTTCCTCTTTCTCCTCATTGTGTGTTGTAAATCTTTGCATTACTCGGATCTCTGGTTGTCAGCACACACCTCTGCCACAATGGCTCCGACGGTGCTGTGCCCCTCCACATTCATCCACCTGCACCCTATTTGTACCCTAACATACTGGAATTGTGCCATTGCACTCCAAACTGGACAACAGTGTGAGACCCTTGATGCTGGGCAGGGTGTGGCACAAACCTGTGAGTTCTTTGACTCGACCATGAAATAACTTTTTCAGAGAGGCCAGCAAAGTTTTAAAACAGAGTTTATTAGTGAGAAGGAAAAAGGAAGATTCATGGCAGGAAGATCCGCCAAGGGCAAATTTCTTAAAAAAGAGAAACGCCAGGTGCGGTGGTTCATGCCTATAATCCTAGCATTTTGGGAGGTAGAGGTGAGAGGATTACCTGAGCTCAGGGTTTCAAGACCAGCCTGGGCAACATAGCGGGACCTCATTTCTACAACAAATAAAAAAATCAGCTGGATGTGATGGTGCACACCTGTGGTTCCAGCTACTTGGGAGGCTGAGGCAGAAAGATCACTTGAGCCCAGCAGGTCAAGGCTGCGGTGGCTGTGAGCATGCCATGGCACTCCAGCCTGGGCAACAGAATGAGACTTCAACTCAAAAAAAAAAAAAGAAAAGAAAAGAAAAACTGCACTTTGCTTTCAACTACAAGCTAGATATGGCCTACCTGGTTGTTTATATGCTAATGAGGGTGGAGCACATGTAACTGCTGCCTTCTTGCCTCTGAGGGGAGGAGAGGAGAGGGGTGGTTTTCTCCATACCACATTGTCTTTTGCAGGAGACCTGCCAGACATTTCCAATCACGAGTTCCTGAACTGAAAGGTGGTTTTATTATAATTTCTATGGTTTTGGTTAGTTAAGGAGTGGTATTAGGCCTTCAGTCTTCAACAAAGAACCTGAAAGATTCGTAGTGGTTATTACTCTAAACCATAAATTGAAAGATTGAGCTGTCTAGTCTTATATCTGATAGAGTTTTCTTTTGATTTGCTGAGGGGGTGTGGTAGGCTGCCAGCTTGACTGGCAGTAAAATGTAATTTTTAAAAAATGTCTGGCTGGGCACGGTGGCTGACACCTATAATCCCAGCTTGTTGGAAGGCTGAGGTGTGTTGGGAGCCGGCCGAGGAGGCCCGCCTGAGCGTTAGGGATCCAGGCAGACTGCAGACCCTGAGACCACTAGCATGAATTCAGGAGCTGATGGCCCATTCCCTCTTCCCTTCTTTGCTGTTTGGCATGTCCCACTTGCAGGGACTTTGATGATCTAAGCATGAAGCTCTGAGAGTACGACAGGTATGGCTTACTTTAGGCGTCCATTGTTCCCGTTTCTCACAGATTGCAGTTTCGGCTTTAAACTTAACATAATTCAAACTCAGGTCACATTTGGTAGCCTTTAATGCGGTACAAGCTTCTTTATAAGATTTAAAAGTATATTTGTAGAATTAGTATATATATAAAGTGCTGTTTCAATCTTAATAATATAGTTAATTATCTAGAGGTACTAGAAACGGCCCAACACAAACTTTGGGCTGGGCCACATTCCTTAGGATTTGGTTTGGGCTATACTTAAGAGTTTCTATAGTGTAGGTAGAATTAGCGTAAAATAGAAAGGAATTGGGATTTAAGTTGGTCATTAGGTGTTGTGTATGCATAAGTTTTCAAAGTTATTGATTATTAGAATATTATGATATTAGAATTGTTGTATTGCTTTTGAGGAATATTAACCAAGCATGAGGAACAGTGAGATAATTTTGGGATCTTCCTTCCTCATGCTTGAGGAAACACCTGGTGGGTGGGGGATGTCCCTCATTCACCTGGCTTTATGTTTATGTAAAAGTTTTGTGATTTGATTGGGATTGTTCTTCCTCATGCCTGAGGAAACACCTGGTGGGTGGGGATGCCCCTTACCCACCTGGCTTTGTGTTCAGGTGAAAGTCTTGTGATTTAACCTGTGAAACTTTAGGATAAAAGGCTTATGGTTCATCCCATTAAACGACTTCTGCCCTAGACAGAGTCCAGTCTCTTTCTTCCCCCCATCTCTTCCTTTCTTTCTCTATATTTCTCCAGAATAATTGCTGATGCCACCACATCTCTCAGGGACCCTCTAAATCTCTTTACAGGGGCTGGCCCCCCGCAGAGGTGAGAGGATTGCCTGAGCCCATGGGTTCGAGACCAGCCTGGGCAACTTGGCGAGACCTTATCTCTACAATAAATCAAAAAATTAGCTGGGTGTGGTGGTACGTGCCTGCAGTTCCACCTACTTGGAAGACTGAGGTGTAAGGATCACCTGAGCCCAGCAGGTCCAGGTGTGCAGTGTGCAATGTGCACTGCAGCCTAGGTGACAGAGTGAGACTCCGACTCAAAAAAAAAATATCTGAGGCAAGAGAATTTCCTGAGCCCAGGGTTTGAGACCAGCCTGAGCAACATGGTGAGACCTTGTCTCTACAATAAATCAAAACATTAGCTAGGCATGGTGGTGCATACCTATAGTTCCAGCTACTTGGAAGAGTGAAGCAGAAGAATTGCCTTAGCCCAGCAGGTCGAGGCTACGGTGACTGTGAGTGTGCCACTGCTCTCCAGCCTGGGCAACAGAATAAGACTTCAACTCAAAAAAAAAAAAAAATCTGAACACTTCCTAACACCTGCAACAGGAAATGTATCTATCTATGTCTAACTTGTGCTAGCTACCCTGCCTCAAAAACAAAAAAACAGTTAAGCATCTCCTTAGTAAGAATTTTACTTAATAGGCTTCTAGATCCCAGCAAGATCTCAAGACCACATTAGAGAATCACAACATGCAGACAACAAAGGGCTTTCACCCTACCCCACCCCTGTGTTTCTCAGTGACTCATTAGTTAGTAATAGTTGGATACCATATGTATTATGTCCCAGACATTATTCAGTGCTAAAGATGGATACTGAAGCAAACAGATATGACTCCTATGATTTTGGAGATTGCAAAGAAATAAGCAAATAATTCATCAGGTAGTCAAACACCTTGCTGTATTGTGAAATGTGCTATGAAGGAAATGAACGGGGTTCAGAGGTAAAGAACAGCCTGAGGACTTTCTTTAGACTAGGTGGTTTGGGAAGGCCCCACTTGCTGATGTCCTGTTTGCCAAAAGAACGCATGAACAGATGAGTGAACGCATGAATGCATGACCAAAGTGTTCTTCACTATTCTCACAGACATTTCAAAGTGCCTCCTTTTCCAGTTTTCATTTTTCCATTGGCTGGTTTCCGAGAATCACTTTTCTGAGAAGTACTGGGTAATGAATGTCCCCACTTCTGCTGTAACGGTATTAACTCAGGCATCTTTCCTTAAACGGGCAGATCAATGACTGGAATTGCTTGTTTAGAGGGTGACTCAATGTTCTGATGGATCCTGGTTTCTCTCTCTCTCTCTCTC
Source organism: Carlito syrichta (assembly GCF_000164805.1). NCBI lineage: Eukaryota > Metazoa > Chordata > Mammalia > Primates > Tarsiidae > Carlito > Carlito syrichta. Next base: position 31,650 of record NW_007232516.1, read on the forward strand.
TCTCTCTCTCTCTCTCTCACACACACACACACACACACACACACACACACACACACACACACACACACCTATTCTAGTGTAGGAAAGAAACACGAGGAGCTGTATGAGCAGGAAAACATTACTTTGCAAGGAGAATTTGTTTCTATTTCCTATAATATAGCAGAATGGGGCAAATGCTCAAATATATTTCTTGTATAAATGAGTAAATGAACGCAGAAACACATGAGTAACTGCTTCAGGGTCAGCAGTTGGCCCCATGGCAATCACCTGGAATGTCAAATTGTCTCTCTCCCACTAATCCTGTGGCAGAAAGAGGAGGTTAAAGGTATTTTGTCGGTGACCTGCACTGACCAGGGAAGGGTTAGGACCGCACCGGTGAATCAGAAC
>NW_007232516.1:32056-36966 GCF_000164805.1 Carlito syrichta
AACTACAAAACTTACTATAATTCATGTTTCATATGTCTAAACTTTAATTTTCATATGATCTAGTTATTGGACTTTAATACTATGCTATATCCTATTAAGCTAATACCTTATCGTTAATTCTTTTATAAATCATATAGTAACTATTACACTTGAATAATGTAGCAAAAGGAATCAAAACAGCAAGCATAGATTTACGCAGCTATGAGTGTATATGTATATATTTTATCCCAACAAGTCTACTCTAAAAATCAAATAGTAGCTGTCACACTCTTGAACAAGGAAATGCAGGGCTTCCAAGATGGCGGCCATGGGCTGAAGCAGACAGAGTTTCGGTAATTAACGAAACAAAAGAAAACGTTCTACCTGGCTAGGGGCAGGGGACAGAACTATCATGGTAATTTAGTTTCTAATCTTAGCCCTAGGGGAAACAGCTTTCGGGAACAAGGACTACCCAGTCTACCAGGAAATAGAAGTAAAAAAATATCTAGAAAGAAGCTAAACTTAGAAAGACAGAAACAATTCCGCCATGCACCTTCCATCAAGTGTACTGAGATTCACTTATAAGTTTTACTGCCATGTATGCACACTGGTCACCAATCACACGCCAATATCATAGGTATAACTGATATCCTATGTCAGAGGCGATCTTCCAGATGGGCCTTTACAGGCCTCAGCCATGTAGCTATAGATGTTGGCTCCCAACAGTATTTCCTTTTGAAAGCCAAGCGGCAAGCTTTAAAGACCCACCAGGCACCAGGTTGGTTTTGTTTAAGAAAAGCCAAATGGCCAGAGACTTGCCATTTCATGGAAATGCAAAAGAATAACTAATTCACAGACTTATCCAAAACCCGTCTTTTGAAGTTAACAGATTACAATCCTACATTTTGCATTTCCTGGAAACCATTTGTTCTTTAAAAAATCTGATTTTGCTGAGTACAACCTTGTAAGATTCCAAAGGAAATATGTAATCACTCAACATGACCCCCTCCCTTACCTAAACAAGGGTATAAAACCCCACTTCTCCAATTCTGGGGGGCTCGACTTGGATGCTTTAGCCCTCGAGCCCGCCAGCGTAATAAAGCTGCCACTTCCTATAATAGTCTCAGTGTCATGGTCTCTCTATTTTCCCATTGCAGTAACTCATGATCTTTCAATGTAATCTTTGTTGGTGCTGGGGGCCTGGAAAGTACTTAGTGGAAAGGGCCCCCTTCCCAGCTTATTGTTGCAACAGGTGCCCTGGACCCACAGTTAGCAGGCAATTCAGCCTGTCTCAGGAATCATTGCCTCTGGGGATAGCCTAGCTGGGCTAGATCCCTTAAACACGGTTTATCAGCAGCATGGCTGTGGGCAATTTAACCTTTCAAAGCTTCAGTTTCATCCTCTGCAGAATACCACTACCTGCTGAGTAGGGTAATTAAACTTGCATATGTAAAGCACTCTGTAGTTTCCTGGGGGTGATAGACATTCTAACTTTTCTGACTCTTTCAGGGAGGCTCTGTCCTCCCTGAGGCACCAAAGACCAGAAAAGCAACCAAGGCAGCAAATAGCCACAATTGCCAGCAAAACAGTTCATTCATCAAAGTCCCTTAGGCCAAGAGAGTGACTGCCTTCTCTCAGTTCCTTCTATGTAGCTCTGACTCCAGGTGAGAAAAATACCTTGCTTAGTTACCTTGCCTACATCTGAAGACAATGGGTTCAAACTAGTGTCCGGGAAAGCTAGGTGGAGCCAGGTTTTTTTTGTTTGATTTTTAGAAATGGAGACTGTTAGGGCTGTAGTGCAGTGACCAGATCATGGCTTGATGTAACCTCAAATTTCTCGGCTCAAGAGCTCCTCCCACCTCAGCCTCCTCAAGTAGCTAGAACTACAGGCACATACCACTATGCCCAGTTAATTTTTTTTTTTTGAGTTGGAGTCTCACTCTGTCGCCCAGACTGGAGTGCAGTGGCCGCTCCCAGCCACCACAGCCTCAACCTGCTGGGCTCCAGCGATCCTTCTGCCTCAACTTTCTGAGTAGCCGGAATTACAGGCACGCGCTACCATGCCTGGCTAATTATTTATTTATTTATTGTAGAGATGAGGTCTCACCAAGTTGCCCAGGCGGGTCTTGAACCTGCGGGCTCAGGCAATCCACTCACCTCAGCCTCCCAAGGGGCGGGATTATAGGCTGAGCCACCGAACCTGGCTGCTAATTGTTTTTTTAAAATTTTTTAGAGACACGTCTCTTTATGTTGTCCAGGTTGGGTCAGAACTCCTGACCTCAAGTGATTCTCCCACCTTAACCTTCCAAGTAGCTGGGGTTACAGGTGCAAACCACCACACTAGGCAGCAACCTTTTTTTTTTTTTTTTGAGTCGAAGTTTCACTCTTTCACCCAGGCTGGAGTGCAGTAGCATGCTCACAGCCACTGTAGCCTCGACCTGCTGGGCTAAGACGATCCTTCCACTACAGCCTTCCAAGTAGCTGGAACTATAGGCATATGCCACCACACCTGGGTAATTTTTTGATTTATTGTAGAGACAAGGTCTCGCCATGTTGCCCAGGCTGGTCTTGAACCTGCGGGCTCAGGCAATCCTCTAGCCTCAGCCTCCCAAAGTCCTGGGATTATAGGTGTGAGCCATTGTGCCTGGCTTGCAACAACTTTTAATTACAACCAGGACCATACCATATGAATGTCTCATTTTTCTGGTAATAAATCTCCCCCAAAACTTCTCTTGGCTCTTTAGGTGAATTTAATGAGACCCATGTATTGTTCCATTGCTAGTATTGCTACCTCATTTGCATATGAACTTTTTGTGGCATATTACAAACACGAGGAGGGGCCGTATCCAAGGCTGTTCATCTTACTTGAGCCCGCTGCTCCTTTTGGATACATCTCAACTGTATTCTTGGCTCACCCCAATCTTCGTTTCTCAAGATTTAAACAATCTGAAGTATCAAAAAAACAAAATTACAACACATTTATTTTAAAGATCTTGATGCCAAGTGGGGTGCGGTGCAAAATGTGGGGATTCTTTGACTCAGCCCTGTAAGAAAAATAGCCTGAGTGATTCGTTTTCTTTTTTTTTTAGATTAGAAAATATAGTTTATTTACAAATTAGAGAAAGAAAGAGGGGACTCACCTCCCCAAGGTGGGGGAGGGGGACCAAAGCTTAAGAAAACATGGCCTGGCCATAGCTCACAGCTTAGTGAGGCAATGGCTTGAGTGATTGTCAAGAATTGCTTAACAAAAGTCGCTTAACTAGCTTGCAGATATGACAACCCCAGAAAGTACACATTCCAGGGTAGTCCCTGAACAAGCAAAACCTAGAAGCACCCTGACTTCTTAAAATGGTGGCTGGCCATCAGCCTTTTGTTCCTTTTATTGTCAGGGAAGGGATAGGGTGAGGGTGGAGAGGCACAGTGAGGCACAGCACCACCGGAGCTGGCAAGCCGGAGGTGCGCGCTGGCAACACAGAGATCCCAGTAAATGCAAAGAATTGCAACACACAGAGCTGAGCGAAGAAAAGATTTATTTAAGAAAAGTTCACTCCCCACAGACAGGGAGTGGGCCTACATTCTAAGTGTGTGGTCTCATAACCCCCCAAAGTCCTGGCTTGAATCCTTTTCCTTGAAGATGTTGCACGTGACTGCCGTGACTCCTTATCAACCACCTGTGGATGTCTTGGAGATCCTGTGACACAGAGACCCACTAATGTCTGCCCACATTATCATAGCCCCTAGAGAAGGGCTTGACAAGGATTCTAATTCTCCTGCACCTTCTCGAACGACATCCCTTAGAGCTAATGGAGGGTGTACCTCCCCTTATCTCCTAGGCATTCCCAGTGGGTAGGTTTGGGGGGGATCCTGGACTTCCCTGTAGATAGTGCCCAATTTACTGGGAGAGCAATCCCCACCTGATCCCCCTCTGAGCGGTCATAACTTTTGTAATTACAAGTTTCATGATTTTTACAGTCCTTGCCCAATACATGATGTCTTAGGCCTTATGAATTCCCTTTATTCTAGGCAAGCTTGATTGCCACTATGAGCTACCTCTGATACCTGGCACCAGGAAGTCTGTTTCTGAAAAGACAAAGTCGGTAAAGTTAATTTTACCTAAAGTGTGTATTTCTCTGTTGGGAGCCAGCCATGGAGTCCCACTGAGCGTTAGGGATCAGGAAGGGCCGTTGACTCCGAGGCCACTAGGATGCGTTCAGGAGCTATTTGACCCCATTTCCTCCCCCTTTCTACTCAGCACTAACCAGATTAAGTTCCTGTGAGCTCAAAACATAAAAACTCTGAGACCGGGACGAACACAAACTAACTTTAGAAGCTCATTGCTCCCATTCTTCCACAAACTGCAGTTTTGGCTTTCACACAACTTATAATTCAAACTCGTGTCACATCTAAGAGCCTTAGTATTGGTCACAGGCTTCTGGGTCATGATCTTAGGATTTATTGAAGGTGTAAATTGTAGAACATAGTTTTAGAAGACAGTCATTTTGTTGAAAGAATGTGACTGAGTTACTTGCAGGTAGCCCACTGTGAACTTTGGACTGGGCCACATTCCAAACGTTCTGGGATGGGCCACTTTCATTTGTAAAGTAAATACTTAAGCTTCTATAGAATTGTTTAACTTGGCATAAATCAATCAGCTTAGGATGAAAAAGGTTTATAGAATATGTCAGTCACAGATTAGGTTATCCTTTGTTATGGGATTTTAAGATTATCATATGACAAGGGTTTAAAGGCAATCATTGATTAAGTTTTCATGGATTAAAGTTTCTGGTGGGTGGGGGACGCCCCTCCCACATCTGACTTTGTGAATAAAAGACCCGTTGTAATTCCCAATAACACACATTCGCTTCTGCACTAGACCGGGAGTCAATCTCTTTCTTTTCTCTCTCTCTCTCTTTCTCTCTTCTTCCCCCCCA
>NW_007232517.1:0-39589 GCF_000164805.1 Carlito syrichta
CAGTAGTGACTGGTTCACATTTTTTTCCAAGTGTAATGCACACTCCATGGCAGTCAGCCCGGTCTCTCAGTCATCACAGTCTGGTATCTTGATGTCCTGAAGGAAGATGCGGCCACCGCGTTGGTTTGCAGCTACATCAGTTTCTCAGCATGCTCCCTCTCCTCATGAGATTGGTGAAGAATGTATTTGGCAAAGTTCTTCAAAGCCACATCATCGCGGTCAAAGTAGTATGACATGGACAGGTAGACGTAGGAGGCGTAGAGTTCCAGGTTGATCTGGCGGTTGATGGCGGCCTCCGAGTCCTGGTGGTAGTTCTGGCGCACCTGCGAGGTGGACGCGGTCGTCATGGCGGCGGCTGAGGACGGGCAGGGACGGCGGCGCGGCGGCGGCGGCGGCCTCGAGGAGGGCGGAGGGCGCGGAGAGGCGGTGGCGGTGGTGTAGGGTCAGCCGGGGCGAGAGACGAGCGCCGGGTTCCGTCCAAGCACTGTTGAAGCAGGAAGCCACGGCGACTCTCGGCGCATGACGTCTGGGTTATATTTTTAAAAATAGTATGAGGTAGGGATCCAACCTGTATTTTCTCTATGTAGTTAGTTATTTTTCTTAATACTAATTATTAGTCTATTTTCTCCCCTACTGATACCTGATACTGCCTTTGTCATACAGTAAGTTTCCATATATTCATGGACATTTCTGGGCTTTCCATTTTTATTATGGATCTATTTGTCCAATTCTACACAATTAGCCCAGTTTTAATTACTGTGACTTTGTATTATATCCTAATTTCTGGGACTATAGGAAGTTACCATCTGTTCCTCTTTTTCAAAATAGACTTAGCCTCACAAACATTTTTCTTTTCCTCAAAAAAATTAGTTTGTTTTTTCCCTCATAATCTTGTCATTTCAAATGTTGCGTTTAGTTATATGTTTTCAATTTTTAAAAATCTAGAATATCCTCCACACACATAATGTTTTTTGACCCATGATATCTATTTGTTGAAGAGAGTGGTCCAATTGGTCTTAGAATGACCCACCTCCTGGGTTTGTCTGATGGCTTCTCACATTTAGCTTGTTGTTTCTCTATCCCTTGTATTTCCTCTAACCTGGAAATTCGATTTAAAAGCTTGGTTTGCTTCAGGCTGAACATCTTTGGCAAGAATATCTTAGAGATAATGTTGTATGCTTCATTTTGCATCACATCAGTAGCACATATGGATTGTTGTTGAGCTGTTAGTAATGTTAAAGTTAATTATCAAATTGTGATACAATTGTGATAGATCCCTCCATTATAGTTACCCCCTTGTAACTAATAGGTAGTAATCTGAGGGTGACACTTAATTATAATGTGACTATTTTTTTTTTTTTTTTTTGAGTTGCAGTCTCACTCTTGTCACCCCGGCTGGAGTGCAGTGGCATGCTCACGGCCACCGCAGCCTCGACCTTCTGGGCTCAGGCAATCTTTCTGTCTCAGCCTTCCAAGTAGCTGGAACCACAGTTGCACGCCACCATGCCTGGCTAATTTTTGTGATTTATTGGAGAGACGTGGTCTCATCAAGTTGCCCAGGCTGGTCTCAAACCCCTGGGCTCAGGCAATCCTCACACCTCAACCTCCCAAAGTGCTGGGAATACAGGCTGAGCCAACAGCCGGGCCCAACTATTAATTTCCTAAATTAATCTTTTACTTAATGTTATTGATACTCACTGATGATTCTTATCTAAGTCAATTATGTAATTAGGAGTTGCAACATTGTTTTTGTAATTCCACCATTCTTTCTACATTTATTGACTGAAGATCTTGTGTAAAAGGGAACCTTCCCTCAATAACTAGGACTATTTTGTTACCTTAAATGTTAGAAAAGCAGGAAATGTTTATTTTTTTCACTTTAATTACTGATAAAATTACTTCAACAGTGGCAGATGAGTTTTTGCATGTGTATTAAACATAGATTAGTTAATATTTTATTTAGGATTTAAAAAATATATACTTATAAGTGATTTGCCTGTAATTTTCTTTTTAAAATAAATTGGCCATCATGGTTATGGTTCTGTTTTGCTATTTTGTAGAACAATTTGTAAAAAGATAGATATTAACCTGTTTCTTAAAAACTTGATAGAATTTAATTGTAAAACTATCTTAGATTACAACTTCTCCACAGGGAGTAGAGAGCAGGGGTTATTCATCATTTCAGGTTTTTAATATGGTTATAGTCTGTTCAAGTTTTTTATTTCTTATATTAATATTTTTTGTTTTTTCACCCAAAACGGCAGTAAACATTTATTATCTCTCATTGTTTATGCCAGTCCGGAATTTGGTAGTGGCTTAGCTCAGTGACTCTGACTCACGGTCTTTATGGGCCTGAAGTCAAGATCTCAGTCAAAGCTGTAATCATCTGAAGTCTTGAATAAGTTTTAAGGACTTGCTTTCAGGACAGCTTATACACATGGCTGGTGAGTTAGTGTTGGTTGGTAGTGGGAGAGCTGAATTCCTATCTATGTGAACCACTGCTTGAATGTCCTTGCAGCATGTTAGTGGGGTTCTCCCAGAGTGAGCAATCCCAGAGAAAAAGAGAACCAGAAGAAAGCTATGGTTTTTTTTGACTTACCCTTGGAAGTCACAAAGTACTACTTCCACCACATTCTGTGTGTTAGAAGAGAATCACTAAGTCCAGCCCACATTCAAAGAATTTGTGGGCATTCTGTAAAACCACCAAAATATTTATAGCAAACTCATAGGTCTCTTCATATTTTAAGACAATTATGTTCTTTTTTTCTTTTAACTTATTAATATAATGATTTATATGGATAGGTTTTCTAATGTAAAAGCGTGTTTACATTCTGGAATAAACCCAAATTGATTATGAGATGCTATTTTTCTTATACATTGCTGCATTAGTTTGATAATATTTTATTTAGGAGTTCTTTATCTACATACTCATTAGAGAGGCAGGTGTATAATCTTTTTTCCATTTACTATATTTTGTCTGGTTTTATTATAATCGTTCTACCAGCCTCATTAATTGAGTTATGTGGTTTTCTACCTTTTTCTATTCTCTGGAAAGGTTGTATAATTTTGGAATTTTTTATTTCTTAAACATTTGTTTGAATTTTCCCATAAAATCATTTGGGTTCTTGTATCAGTTTTGGCGTTTTATTTCTTGTATGAATTTATCTGCTTCACCTTAAGTTTCAACTTTACTAGCATAGAGCTATTTATAATTCCTTAGTAATTTTCTATTCTCAGTACATGTACAGTTATTTTCCCTTTTCCATTTTATACCTTGCTCACATTTTATCTTATTTTCCTTGCAAGAAGTTTGTCTTAATTAATTTTTCAAACAACCAGGGTTTTTTTCCCTAATTTTCTTACCAAACTTCTTGTTTCCAAACCATTTTATTCGTATAGTAAAGGTGCTGACTGATCTGCGAGTATAACCTCAAATGGATCACATTATTACAATCCTGATAAGAGATGATGAAAAAATTTAGATTGGTATGGAACACATTTGATTGAGAATTTGGGTGTCACTAGTATTCAAGTTGCATATTAAATTTTCAGTTTTGTGCTGAAAGACAAATGAACCTTAAGTATAATTGGACTTTTGTATTGTTTCTTGTCTGTTTGCACTTCTTTGATCCTTATTCTAATAAAACTCATGCTTCCTATATCTGACAGCAGTTATGTTATTCAGACATACCAAGAAACTAGAGAATTAGGTATAATTTTTTAAAATGTTGAAATTCCTCAGAACATCCCTCAAGAATTTGTGACTGATACGGGTAAATGAATGTTATTTGTGATACTTGTGAAATACAGTTTTTGATGCCCCATGTATATAGGATTTTAATGTGCACAGATAGGAAAAGGGAAGAACCTTCCAGACAGAAAGTGAGCAGAGACATGAAAATTGAAAAGGTTAGGGTATACTCAGAGAAATAGCAAGTGATTCACTTTGGCTGCCAGAGTGGGAGGAGAAAGAATATGGAAATTGAGGGTAAGCTACATTGTGAAGGAACTGTTGGAAGATCATTTACAGGTCTTTCCATACAGGAAAGTGATGTGATAAGAGCTCTTCTTATCAGCTTTAAGCTTTTTTTAAAAAATGAGGGCTGGGTTATCATTTTGCATATAAAGCTGATTATAAAACTAATATGGTATAAATATATAACCTAAGATTCAGGTGATTTGGAATGTCCCATAAATTTGACTTTCCTTTGAGCCAATTAGAACAACTTGACACAATGCTTTCTGAAACCCAAATAGCTAGTGTTTCATTATTTAGTTCTAGTACTTTAAAAAATGGTTTATCTATTCATTAATTCAAAAAAATATTTGTTAAGCACCTTCTTAAACCAGACTTGGAGACGGGGTTTTGAACGATACAGACAAGAGGCCCTGCTCTTTTGGAGCATGTGTTCTTATAGGGGAGATAGATTCTCGTGGTGATATGATAGAATGAGACTATAAGGGGTAACATTAGACAGGGTGTTCAGGAAGTTTTTTTTTTGAGAAGTGGACTTGTAAAGTGAAATCAGAAAGTCCAGAAAGAGCCAGCCATGCTAAGTTGAGAGGAGGAACATTCCAGACAGAGGGAATGGTGAGTGCAGGTTTCTGAGTAGACCTTGGCTTAGTTAGGGTTGTGTGGTTGCATTGTAATGAAGAGAGAGGAGTAAGTGGAGACCAGATTATTTAGGGCTGCCTAAGTGATAGAAAGAGTTTTAATAGGAGGGTTTTAAGTGGGAGAGTCTCTTAAATGGGTCATTAGCCCGAACTACTATAGACTAAAGACTGGTTTGTTTAATCATAGCTATATCCTGCCTTCAGTTATCACAGTTATATCCTCAATTAGGTAATTCTGATTTTTGAGAGCTGACTCTGAGAAAAGTTTATTAAGATGAAAATATCTCTTGACAAGTTATTTCTAACCAATAAAAAACTGATTTTATCTTAATCATTTAGAACTAGAAAAAATGTGCTTTTACTTGAGGTAAATATTGTATCATTAGTACTATATTTTTATAGTTATGTAACGTGCATGTTTAGACTCTAAACTTTAGAAGGACACAGTCATACTTAGAGGTCATTCCCATGTTTTCTTTATGATAATTTTTTTTGTCTGTGAATGTAGATACGAGAGATAAAGGTAAAGGGCAAGTATGTCACTAAACCTCGAACTATTAGTTTAATGTTATTGCTAAATTAAACCATAGAGAGATAATTTAGTAAGTAGGTTCATCTTTAAATAAAAATGTCTTTATTTAGTGAATGTGATTTGCTACTGAAAGATTTTTTTTTTTTTTTGAGTTGGAGTCTCACTCTGTCACCCAGGCTGGAGTGCAGTGGCATGCTCATGGCCACCACAGCCTCGACCTGCTGGGCTCAGGCGATCCTTCCGCCTCTGCCTTACAAGTAGCTGGAACAACAGGCACATGCCATTACGCCTGGCTAAGTTTTTGATTTATTGTAGAGATGAGGTCTCACCAAGTTGCCCAGGCTGGTCTTGAACCCATGGGCTCAGGCAATCCTCTCACCTCATTCTCCCAAAGTGCTGGGATTATAGGCATGAGCCACTGCAGATGGCCTACTGAAACATTTTAAAGAACATTTTATATGTGGCTTAAATTTTGTTGTATACTTGTATTAATTACTGGGGGGGGCAGATGAGGAAAACAGCATATTTAATCTATTATTTTGTAAATAAATTGTTAGTAATTAGCAAAATTTTTTTACCAAATATATTATGTGGCATAATTTTCAACAAAGGTTTTTTGAGGGGAGAATAGTATCTTCCTCTTGATTAATATCAGTTTATCTGTTTAACTTGAGAGTTTTTGACTCTCAGTAATTAAGAGCGAAGATTCAATTCTGGTGAGGATAGAACAGCGCAGGGCACTAAACAAATATGCTTTGAAAAAGTCAAATGTCATTGCTTTAATTTCTTAATTTCTTTCTTTTTTTTTTTTTTTTTTTTGAGTCGGAGTCTCACTCGGTCGCCCAGACTGGAGTGCAGTGGCCGCTCCCGGCCACCGCAGCCTCTCTTGCTGGGCTCCGGCGATCCTTCTGCCTCAGCCTTCCAAGTAGCTGGAGCTACAGGCGCGCGACACCACGCCTGGCTGATTTTTTGATTTATTGTAGAGATGAGGTCTCGCTGCCCAGGCTGGTCTCGAACCCGCGGGCTCAGGCAATCCACTCACCTCAGCCTCCCAAATGCACGGGATTACAGGCTGAGCCACCGAGCCGGCTCTAATTTATTTCTTAAGCTCATTATATTTATTTGAAATTTTAAATAAGGTAAAGGCATGTGAGATTATGTTTATCAAAGCAACATGAGCTGATTCACACTGAGTAAAGAGTCTCATCAAATAACTAGGGAAATGAACAAAAGATCTGCTGTTCTTTGATTTAAGGATTGAAGCTTCCAAGTCAGATCTATACACAGATCCTTTCTTTGAGCTTCTTGTTTCTAAACCATTTCCCATCTCTTATTGGCAGATTTACCATTATAATGGAAACTGTAAAGGGTTAAAGTCTTTATGAAGATCTCATCACCATTAGGAAGTTAGGCTAAATTTAGCATTTCATAATCCTTAAAACACATGCCTAAGGTTTCAACATTAAGTCCAGTATTTATTATAATTTGGCCTGAAGAATGCAGAATGTAGTTGAAGGCCAAGGCTGTCAAACTTTTTTGACAGTAACCTACAGTAAAAATAATATACTCTGTATCATAACCCAAGGTGGGTATTTATTTTTCTTTTTACTATGGAATGTATTCCCTGAGAATTTATTAAATATTTTTAATTTGCAGAAGTAAAAAAGACAATACTAGAATATGTGAGTATTTATTTTTAAAAAATCAATCTATTGTTTCTTAAAAACAATTTTCCTTTTTTAAATTTGGCTAAAGGCTGGTCTCAGTGGCTCAGCCTGTAATCCCAGCACTTTGGGAGGCCAAGGTGAGTGGATTGCCTGAGCCCGCGGGTTCGAGACCTGCCTGGGCAACTTGGTGAGACCTCATATCTACAATAATTCAAGAATTAGCCAGTTGTGGTAGCGCATGCCTGTAGTTCCAGCTACTTGGAAGGCTGAGACAGAAGGATTGCTAGAGCGGCCACTGCACTCCAGTCTGGGTGACAGAGTGAGACTCCAACTCAAAAAAAAAAAAATTGACTAAGAAGAATTTGTTAAAAAAAAAAGATATGGCTAATAAAACCTCTTTTAACTTTACTTTGCTAGTAGATTCTTATTTATTTGGTCATTTTGACTGCTTTTTGTTAGATATTCTTGAGAACAGGGACGATATATTACATTTTTATCCCTGATGCCAGCACAGGCTAGACACTTAGATGTTCAGTTATTGCTATGTCATATGTCTTCTCATTTCGTAAGGCCAAATAAAAACCATTCTGCTAGCCGGGCTCGGTGGCTCAGCCTATAATCCCGCGCCTTTGGGAGGCTGAGGTAAGTGGATTGCCTGAGCCCACGGGTTCGAGACCCACCTGGGCAGCGAGACCTCATCTCTACAATAAATAAAAAAATCAGCCAGGCGTGGTAGCACATGCCTGTAATTCCGGCTACTCGGAAGGCTGAGGCGGAAGGATTGCCGGAGCCCAGCAGGTCGAGGCTGCGGTGGCCGGGAGCCGCCACTGCACTCCAGTCTGGGCGACAGAGTGAGACTCCAACTCAAAAAAAACCCAAAAAACAAAACCCCATTCTGCTTTAAGACAACAACAACCAAAACTTATTGTTTAAATTTTAAGAAAATGCGTGGTAGAAATTGAAACTTGAATATTTCATACAACACATGGCTTGATTTTTTTCTTTTACTAAATTCAAGTGGCCAGTCTTAAAACAGTTAATTTTAGACACAGCTATCAAGATATGTGATATTAAATGTGAATTTCTTTCACATCAATGATATTTTTAAAAAAATATCTTTTGTATGTATAACAACTATTGTAACCATCTTGTAAAGAAATGAAAACATATCATCATTTACTTTATAGTCTGAATCTTGTATCTATCAGTAGGACAGAGTACATTGATTACTATGATAGCTTATTATCTGAATTTTCTTTTATTAGGAAGAAACAAAAGTTTACTAGTCAAAATAAGCATTGCTTTACTTTTCTAACCCTCCCTCTCCTTGCAACTTTTGAATATTTTGAATCTGATTTTTAGATAGAGTACTTTTTATGTAACCAAGTAATTTTTCAAGTTTAGTTTAATTTTAACAAAATTTGACCAGGTACACAGTAGCTCAGGCCTGTAATTCCAGTACTGTGGGAGGCTAAGGTGGGAGGATTGCTTGGGCCCAGGAGCTTGAAACCAGACTGGGCAATATAGCAAGACATCCTTTCTACAAAAAAGAAAAAAAGTTAGCCAGACCATGGTAGCATGAGCTTATTGTCTCACATACTGGGGGTCTGAGAAGGGAGGATCACCTGAGTTCAGGAGTTTGAGGCTTTGGTGAGCCATGATGGTTCACTAGATGACAGAGTGAGACCCCCCCAACTCAAAAAAACGTTTTAGCAAATTTTTCCATGATAAGGAATATTGGTTCCTTAAAGGATTTTTATAAATTTATTTTTATGTGTTAATTTCTTTTTTTAAAAAAGTAATGCTCTGAATTACTTGAAAAGGAGAAAGGAAATGAAACATTTAAGGGAGATTAGTGGAGGATATTTAAAACCTCACTATCAAGAGAAAGAACATAGGAAAGGGAGAAATTGAGATTTCAGAGTTATGGTTTAAAGCAACGTCTTTCAGAAGGACAAAAAGCTATTTAAATGTTAATATTCTGGGCAACCCCGTCCGGTCCCCTCCCACTGTGGGAGCTTTTCTGTCCTCTCCATGAATCCTATTTTCTTAAAAAAAAAGTTATTCTAGAAACACGTGTATCCACAAGGGGGCATTATTGTAACATGGGCTGTGTTTGAGTACTGAGTATTGAGGAATTAGAAGACACCTCACAGTTTTGGGTCTTCCCAGAACCCTACTCCTTCCACTCACTGTCTTCTACCAACACTTCCACTCCCTATATTAATTTTCCATGGTCGTCTATCTTTTCTAGGTCCTTCTTTTTGATACAAGCTCCTCCTTGTTGAGAGGCTTTCTTCTACTTGAAAAATAATTGCACTGTGCTCCATCCTTTGTCCTTGAGGCTTCTGTGTAGTTCTGAGTGTTGGACCCAGACTTAATACTAATTCTAAATCTGGGTGCATTCCCAGGTCCTTTGCAGTTTAGAAATATTCTAGTTGTTTCTTCACAGGCCAGGAGGCAGCAATGTTAATTTTACATCCTTGAAAGGCCAAGGTCTAACCTGGTAGGAAAGACCTTCTTGATTGGCTTGTTGTCCTGGAGAATTAGAAATCCATAGTCTTTTTAACATTACTTACATGATTAGTAAATGCCATGGTACAGATTTCTTTTTTTCCATTTTACTTCATATTTCTTTCTTGGTTATCAAAGAAGGGAATAGGTATCTTTGCTCTAAAAAGCTGAAATTCATTAACATGTTCACGTGTGTTTATATTAATTCCTTTATTTTATACCATGTAAATCCTCTTTTAGGCAATTTTATATATAAAACTATGGAGTAAAGATAATCTGATTGAATCACTGTCTTACTAAGCAAGTCATATCTCAAATACTTGGCAAATACTAATTATTAATGGCTTATGCTATTTTCAAGGCTGATTCATAACCCATCCTTAAAAATAAATTCCAGAACTGAATCTTTTCTTAGATTTGACAACCTATGAGCTGTTCAGTTGTTTGTTTTTTGTTTGTTTTTCTTAGCTCTCGGAATGCGTACTTTCATTTGTTTGCATAAATTTGTTGAAGTCTGGGAGCATGATGACATTGCCTTATTGCATAATTATGGTATTCTTTGATTTTTCTAGACTATTTGGGCTAAAATGTAATAGTCATCAAATAGCATTATGATTCTCTTTAAAAAATTAAAAATTCAGGCCATTACCTTACTAGACTCTGGTGTGGCCACGTGTTCTTTGAACTATGGCTGTCACCATGTTTCCTAGCTTTGAACCCCTCCCCTACCTTGAGGAGGTAAATCTCCTCTCCCTCCCTCTCTCTCTCTCTCTCTCTAATTTACTTTTAAATAAACTATATTTTCTAATCTAAAAAAAAGTTAACATTTTTCCTTTGGTACCAGTAGTAATTTTCTTGTTCCAGGCTTATCCCTTCTCTAGTATACATTATTTATTATTGCAGGATTAAGTTGTGGGAAGGATAATAACTGAGTCCTTTATGGGTCCTGTTCATTATCTGGCTTAAACTTACTTATGGCAGAAAGAATATAGTTCTGGGATGGAGATTTTTAAAATCTAATTATAAATGTGAAGTCACAGTCATTTATTTTGCCTTAGTTTGGCTAAGAAACTGTGGTAATTTGGTAACATCACCATTTTTTTTTATTTCTGAAATATTATTTCAGAATTAGCTAGGTTAATGCATAGTTACTATTTAGCCTGTTTCCATAAATAATTTTGGTTAACATGTTTTTAAAATGTAGTCTTAACCTAGTAAGATACTCCTAAATTTGCTGAGTGGAGTCATTGATACTTGAAGTCGCCAGAAAGGAGGAAAAGCGTGTTGAATGGAAAAGGATTCTATAGTTCTTCACAAATAAGTTGATAGGAATTTTACTATTTTCCTTCATACTCTGTAATATATATACTTGGAAAAATTATTTTTCTAGGTATGAAGTTAAGTATTAAGTATATATAATTTAAAGAATTCAAGAAGCTCTTCTTTAAAAATATTTAATATGAATACATTATGGTGCCTCACTATAATTTAATAAATGGCCAGGCTAGATGGCCCAGCCTGTAATCCCAGTACTTTGGGAGGCCGAGGCGAGTGGATTGACTGAATCCACAGGTTCAAGACTAGCTCGGGCAACTTGGCAAGACCTCGTCTCTACAATATATAAAAAATTAGCTGGGCGCATGTTGTTCCAGCTACTTGGAAGGCTAAGGCGGAAGCATCGCTGAAACTCATCGCTGAAAGGTCAAGGCTGGGTGGCCATGAGCGTGCCACTGCACTCCAGCCTGGGCGACAGAGTGAGACTCCAACTCAAAAAAAAAAAAAATTAATAACATTTATTTGTGTTTACATCACAGTAGGCAAGCAGCTGTTAGATATTAGTTTTTATTTCTGTTTTAGTTGGGACTTAGACTAGGAGAAGCTACACAGTGAGGGGTGTAACTTAAGAGAAATTAGGGGACATTAATATTCTTCAACTTTAGATAAAAGCTGTTTTTAGCTACTTTGAATTATACATGCAGCACCTAGCACAGTGCCATTCACATGTAATATGAAACTACCTGGTCTTATAATAGTTTCTGAAAAATTTAATCACGATAGTAGAAACATTGATAGTATTATTATAATCCTTTGCAGTTTGTCTTATCAGACAAACATTTTAGCTATGTTTTTTTTTCCTTCTAATATTATTGGTTGCAAATAGAATTTGCCATTGAAAAAATAAGGAGAATCAGATTTTTGTACCTATGTTTAAGATGTAAGTCATCATACTACATTTGTACATGTTGTTTTATTGCAGCATATATAAACATTTAAACATAATTTTAAGGGTTCGTTGAATGTGACTTCTAAAACCAGACTTTTAATGAAATAATTATTTCTTTAGTTCCTATGTAATTAGGAACTTACCTTCTTTTCAATAGACTATTAAAAGAAGGGCTTTCAGCTCAACATAGAATGTATTAGTCACTTAATATTGTACATTGAAAAATTATTTTGAAAAGATACTTGGGATTGGGGACACTTATGGTAAAATTTAACCAGAAGATGGCAGTGATGATCCTCCTATACTCCCTGCAACGGTAATCAAAAAGTTTTATAAACATCATAGCATGAAATATGCTCGTTCAGTTGTTGTTATATGATGTTAAAGTTGATAATTTAGGAGAAAGCATTTGCTGTTTATTTTATATACTATGAAAAAATGTGTATTTTTCTATAAGAAGGGATTAAGAATATTTTGGGTGTCTGTATCTTTGTCTGTACACTTCAGTTTTTTCTGAATACTGGGGTAAGGAAGTTACCATAAGTCTTGCCTTGTTTAATTTGCATGCATCACTTTATGTTATGCATCATGTCTAGAAGGCATGCTGTTTTATGGCCTGTTTGCATTTTTCACCCAAATTGCTGGAAACTAATGAACATTTTAAAGGAGCCATTCCTTTAACTGCAGTCATTTCTCTAATTTGCCCTTTTCTTGGTGGCCGGGGTTGGAGTGAGTGGGGAGAGTAAAATAATTTTAAAACATTAGTTTTTGAAAGAAAAAAATTAGCCGGGCTCGGTGGCTCAGCCTGTAATCCCGCGCCTTTGGGAGGCTGAGGTGAGTGGATTGCCTGAGCCCAAGGGTTCGAGACCCGCCTGGGCAATTTGGTGAGACCTCATCTCTACAATACATCAAAAAATTAGCCGGGTGTGGTAGCGCGTGCCTGTAATTCCGGCTATTTGGAAGGCTGAGGCGGAAGGATCGCTGGAGCCCAGCAGGTCAAGGCTGCGGTGGCCGGGAGCAGCCACAGCACTCCAGTCTGGGCAACAGAGTGAGACTCCAACTCAAAAAAAAAAAAGAAAAAAATTGTTAGACAAAAATTAATATTTTAAAGTAAATATCAGAAAACTAAAGATTAAATGACTTAAGCATATTTTAGTTTAATTTTGGAAGCAATTGTAAATAATACTGATATTAAAAGTGAGAGTTAGAGGAGAAGGAATGCTCTCCTTTGAAAATTAGTAGCCACATTTGGTGATGGATGAGATGATTTATCCTTCCATAATCTTGCCTTTTTTAAAAAAATATAAATCTCAAATGCATTTTGCCAAAGATATTGCATGAATCTTCAGCATGCGTTGTTAACTTTGTCTTTTCCTCTTTCTTTCTACTGTTCATTTTCATTCATGTATTTTTATTTTTTGGTTTGCCATCTTTTTTTTTGTTAATTACTTCATGTTAACTTATTTTTGAAACGTCATAAGCTGAGCAACCTCTCCGTGTAGTAACAGCGGATACCTGTCTATTTCACTATTTAGTCCCTCCTCCTATGTCTCCATCCTCCAAATCTGTGAGCACTCCAAGTGAAGCTGGAAGCCAAGACTCTGGAGATGGCGCCGTGGGATCTAGGTACAGTAATTTTTCTTTTAATGTTTTAATAGTAGAATGCATTCAGTGCCCAAATACTGTTGATGCTTTTAAGGTACTCTAAGTAGTTGTGTTGAATTAGTCCTAACATTTTAAAATCTAAATGGCATAGAAATTATATGTTGGAAACTGAGAGAAAAAAAATTTTTATAAGTCATGCTTGATTAACTTAGTAGTAAATAGTTAACTGATATTATAGTAATTATTTTATATTAAAAATAGAGATAGCCGGGCTCGGTGGCTCAGCCTGTAATCCCACACCTTGGGAGGCTGAGGTGAGTGGATTGCCTGGGTCCGTGGGTTCGAGACCCGCCGCAACTTGGCGAGACCTCATCTCTACAATAAATCAAAAAATTAGCCGGGTGTGGTAGCACGTGCCTGTAGTTCCAGCTACTTGGAAGGCTGAGGTGGAAGGATTGCCGAAGCCCAGCAGGTCGAGGCTGTGGTGGCCAGGAGCGGCCACTGCACTCCAGTCTGGGCGACAGAGTGAGATTCCAACTCAAAAAAAAAAAAAAATAGAGATACTAACATACTTAGGTTTTTTTCTGGTTAAGGATACTTTATATTGGTTATTAAGTGAATATTTTGGTATAAATAATGTAAAATCTCTCTTGTGCTTAATTCCTTATTCACTGATTGAAAATCTAAACAATTTAGTTAACAGCCAATTCTGTTCTATTAAGTCCTTTGTTCTGCTAATTAAGATAAAAATAATGTATAAAATATCAAGAGTAGGAAATAACTGCTAAGAAAATATTGAAAATGTTACTGTTAGGTTTTTCTGAACTTTCATCTTCCTTGTAATACTGTATTTCATGTTTATTTTAGGATCCTACATACATATTGGGGCTTTCTTTTTAAAAGTTCAGTAAGATTTCAGCTTTCTTTCAAAGTTCATATTAGAAAAAGTATTACTAATTATTCCTCTTCTACACACACAGAGAGACACACACAACAGTAGCAAGTCTTTAACAGCATTGCACTTTTTTTTTTGAGTTGAAGTCTCACTCTGGCCCAGACTGGAGTACAGTGGCATGCTCCCGGCCACCGCAGCCTCCACCTGCTGGGCTCCAGTGATCCTTTTGCTCAGCCTTCCAAGTAGCTAGAACTACAGGCGCGCTCTACCACGCCCAGCTAATTTTTAAAATTTATTTATTGTAGAGATGAGGTCTCGCCAAGTTGCCCAGGCGGGTCTCGAACCCACGGGCTCAGGCAATCCACTCACCTCAGCCTTCCAAAGGGCAGGATTACAGGCTGAGCCACCAAGCCCGGGCGCATTGCACTTTTTCACTTATTATGACTGCTGAAATGAGATTAAACATAGCTAGTGAAAATCCACAGCTAATTCAGAATCCTTATTTGGGACCAGGAAGTTGAATGTCTTCCCCAGAAAAAAAAAAATCTTAACATACATTTTTGTAAGACATAAACTGTTAGAATTTTATCTTCTTTTGTGCCTGAGTTCCTCTGATAGAAGTTACAAATAATGAGTATCTAAAAGAGAAGGCAAGAAAAAAAAGAAGCAAGGTGGCTGGATGATCCATAACTCAATACTTTAATCAGTGTTTGAGTAATTAGATTATCATTAACAAATAAAAGACACATAAAGCTTACCAGTTGAATGTGAGATGTCCTTTCCAAAACTGTTCTGTGTGTAGAACCCAAATTGCAGATCTAAGCAATTCTGTATTTGGAGGTAAATGACATAGCTCTTTCATCTAAGAAAAATGAAAACTTTCTTTTTAGAAATAACGTTACTATCCATTGGCAGTAGTGGGAAACTGCCAAGGGATGGGGGTGAGATTGGCAGTTGAGGGAAACTGCCAGGGGATGGAGGGGCACACCTCATCATGTACTTGCATAATGAACATTTGTATACCTAACCCTGAATTGTACCCCACATCTTTAAAATTAAAAAAATGAAATAAAAAGCAATAGTGTTACTATCTTATAAAATAGTATGTATTATATATTAAAGGCTGTTTAGTCTAAATTCATTTTTAGGGCTTAATTTGTTTTTTTCATATTCTATTTCTATACAAATATGTCAGTATTCCTTTATTATTATTATTTTTTTGAGTTGGAGTCTCACTCTGTTGCCCAGACTGGAGTGCAGTGGCCACTCCCGGCCACTGCAGCCTCGACCTGCTGGGCTCCCGCGATCCTTCCGCCTCAGCCTTCAAAGTAGCTGGAATTACAGGCGCGCGCTGCCATGCCCAGCTAATTTTTTGATTTATTGTAGAGATGAGGTCTCACCAAGTTGCCCAGGCGGGTCTCGAACCCACGGGCTCAGGCAATCCACTCACCTCAGCCTCCCAAGGCATGGGTTTACAGGCTGAGCCACCGAGCCCGGCTAGTATTCCTTTAAACACTTAAAATCAACTGACATTTTTAAGTGAAGCATTTTTTTTCCTTCTACAACAAACATTACTGTAGTAAAAATAGTTCCCAATTTTAAAAAATTACAATATTGATTAAATGCCTTTATTTGATATTATACATTATTTTTATATAGCCACTATACTGTATACATTATGAACTTATTCCTGATTTTGAATAGTAGAAGAGATTATTTTAATGCAGTGTCAGCAGGTTTGCTTTCAGAAGCATTATGTAACATCTACTTGGTTTTTAAGATTAATATAAACTTCAATGTGTTCTCACGAGTTTTTTAGACAACCTAGAAATTATTAGAAACCCTCTGAAATATTGTAAATTGGTACAGGAAGTAAATACTGGTAAGAAAAATATTTACTCTATATAGAATAAGTATTCATCGAATTATCAAGTTTGTTAAATACTATGGTTACCACAGAAGATAAAACATTCCATGTCCCTTACTTTCATAGAACTTAAATTCTAGTGATTATATTATTAATGTAAAGTTACTATTGACTTTATTGAAAAAGCTCTAAGGGTACTGTGCTAGTTTATGTTTAGTCTAAAGCATAGATTTATTAATGATAATTTGTAAAACAGGAAAACAGGCAGTTTTTTTTTTTTACAAGTATTTGTTCTTATTAGAGAATGATTACAAAATTGGTTTTTCTGAGTTTAACAGGAGAGGAAAATCCTCTTTTTGAATGAGCTGACCTTATATCTTTTTTCTCCTAATATATACAATCGCCTTTGAGAGCACCAACTCATTTTGAAACATTAATTTTCAGGAGGGCTGTGTATATTATGTATATACACATACAAATAGAAAACAATAAATTCCACTAAATCATCTCCAGATTTTATAGAGAAGAGATAGTTAATATTGTTGATGATGGTATTGGTGGTAAAATAATACATTTCTAAATACATGATATTTTAAAAGAATGTTTAAGACTGACAGTGAAACAGAATGAACTCGTATTGAGCAAATATGATGATAATGAAAAAATAAAGACAAAAAGAACTACCACAGGAAAATGCATGAAGATCTGTGACATGCATGCATGATGCACCTGTGCACTCAACTACATTAGTTAGTCAATACGGTCTAAGGTTAGTACACTCAAGGAGTAGGAAAAGATAGACTTGACATTACAAAATATGATATCTAAACATGTTTTAATTACTCTTTCTAAATGCCAAGAATTTCTATTGGGACAATTGGTAATTTATGAGTAAATATAAAGGGCTGTTAGAAGATATTTCTCTGATTTTGCAGATTAGGAAACTACATTTCATTAAGTTCCTTGTTTACTTTATCAATCATTTTTATCTCTAAAATTTAGTTAAAATTATTCAGCTGGATAATCCACGCTTCTTGTTCCTTTTTCCCATTTTTGATCAGTTTACTTCTCAGCTTCTTAATACATTGGAATTGTACTTTATATGTCTGAAGATGCCTTTAGTAAGTATAATAATATATACTGTGCAGTACAGTTTCAGTACTGGCTGTATTTTGAGGTAAAGTCTTACTTGATTTTAGACTAAAATGACATTCTCAACAAGGAACTTTATGTCATTGATAACAGTTACAGCTCTTATATAATGTAAAGGCTGTTGGCAGAGCATTCCTTGGAGACTATTTCATAGAATCCCTTTTGGTTTAACAAAGCCTAAGTGTGTTGCTGTTCATTGCTTAGTACAAAGTAGATTTTCATTGTGGCTGCTGCTTTTCATTGCATACACACAAGTCTGTTTAAATTTCAAGATCTTTCTTTATATTTTTTAAATGAAGGATTTCTCTAGTTTAATTCATGATTGTATTTATTGATAAATTACATAGGCAGGCCAGGTAGAAAAATCATTTATTATATTAAAATATTGTTGCAACTGAAATTGTGCATTATAACATATATAAGTGAAAAATAAATATATTTGACAAAAATGGTAGTACTAAATGTATTGTGCTTAACTTTTTAAATTAGGGACTATGAGCATTATACAGTACTGTACTTAATTATCTTATATATTGCTAATCTAAAAGAATATCAGTGTCATAAAGTACCTTTTGTTCTAGTAATGACTAGATTTGGCTTAAATGGAAAAGATGCCATGTAAGTTACTTACCCGGTAGGCAATGCTAAAACATCACCGAATATTTATTTAGGATTGATATTGTCCAAAAGTTAAATAAATCCTTTGAACATAAAATATTTTTCCAATGAAAAAAATAGATTTTTTTCCTAAAGACAGAAATCTTCAGTTGTTTTCTGAACCAGATGACATGTAAGCCCAAGGCAGTGCTTAACCCATAAATTACAGAAGGGTCACATTTTGGAAACTTTAGCTATCTTGTATCCCAGTGGGATAGTCCTTGGTTTTCTTACCGAAATACTTATGTGTTGACTCATTTCCTTTACCAATATGACAACTTCCTGCACACATTTAATGCTTTGGGCAAGAATAGAATATGTTATCTAAGATGTTTTTACTAATGTACTTTTTTCATTAGGAGTCATAAAATTTTAACTGTTTTATAGCCTAGCTTGTTATCATCTATAAATAAAGTATTATTGAGCTATTGTCTGGTTTAGTTGTCCATATCCATTTTTAGGTATTAGTTTCCCATAATCTGAAAATACTGTCTTCTAACTATTCTGGGTTGTGTGCTTGCATCTTTAACCATATTATGCTGATTGCATGCACTAGAGCATTGAGAGATACCTGGTGGGTTCATTTGCTTGTTTGTTTTATACTAACCAGAACATGTTTTTAATTGTGAACAGTACACTTTAGCTTTAGCTATTCATAGAATGTATTTGCTTGACTAACTTATGGCCTTTTTTGCTAATGCTTCATGGTTGTCCTACAACCATTTAGGACGCTGCATTGGGATACAGATCCATCAGTTCTTCAGCTTCACTCAGATTCCGATTTGGGGTATTGAATAGATTTATTACCTTCCCTCTTTCATAATAAATTTGATTCTTTGTGAAACTGTCCTAATTTTACTTGCTTAAGTTTCTAGTATTATAGTATATAGTTAGGACAAAGTTATATTTTACTATGACACCTCATTTATCCTATATCATTAGTGAAATATTCTATATATGTGATTTCCTATGTACCCTAAGTCTATTTAAGTGCCCCAATTTCTTTTAGTATTTCTACATTTTTTATGTCCGTTTTTCTATGATGTATTAAAAGATCCCAGACTTTTTCTAACATATAGTCTACGTGTAATTGAACCTTTTCTGGGTTACTTGATATGAATATTAATTTATTTTTCTGTATTAAAACTGGTGGTTTCTAGATTTTGAGAGGAACAGATAATAGGTCTCTACACTATGGCCCCAGATTGCTGTTTACTTATTTATTCATTGTCAGTCATTTATTTATTCTAGACGCCAATGTAAATTATAAATGTTTGCTGCTACCATTGTGCCTAACTCAGATAGCCCTTTTCTCCTGATAATTTGCAGCTTCTAAAATGTATTACCATACCTCTTGTGTCTAAAGTAAAAGTCAATGAGCCTTGAATTGAGGCATGTAAGAAAAATATGTGAGTTTCTTATACAATGAACTGAAAAGCCTCTCTATTGGCTGTACTGAGGCTTCCCTCCTCTCCTCCCATTGCTTTCTTATTTTCAGTAAAAGTGACTTTTGGCTAAGTGAGGTATTACTTCCCTATTTTCTCCCTACAAAATCTTAGAATATTTTGTTTGTTTTAATATTGTGGTTTTTGTCTACTAGACTTTGTATGCATTTGAGTTAGTAACTTGTTCCTAATATTGTTGGCTTGACCATTTTTTCCACAGATACATGAGTGATTTACTTTTCATCTTCAAAATCAGAATTAAAGTATCTTAATGCAAATTTTATTCTTAGAATACTAGATTACTTCATATGTACTTAAAATTTCCATTTAAATCTTTGATTATGCTTTTTTCTTTTTAAATTTTTATTTCATGTGTACAAAACACATTGAAAATTGTTATGGCCCACATTTGGGATCTTAGAGAAAATTGATTTTTATAACATACTAATTTTATTACACTTTGTTGTGCAGGATTTAGATATCATTACTAAACAGAATTTAAAAGTATGCTTATATGAGAAAAAGTTACTATGTTACTAGTGATATATATATTTCAGATATCCTGCTTGATATTCGGGAAGTTGCAGCCGTTTCTTTATTGGATATCCTTTTAAGACAGCTTCATAATTGAGATCTTCTTTGGGAGTTTGAAACTGTACTTTATTTGGTTTAAAATTTAGACATCCAATATAATAACCAATAAAAGATACCCCAGATAACTATTGAAAGATATTTTTATTTTGATCCATTTTCTTCAGCTGCCACTTTCTTTTTGCATTTGTCAAAAAAAAAATGTTTCCCTCTATTTAAAGCAGAAATGACTTTAGTATGTTTATGGTATTCAGAAGATCTGTTGCTTTAGTCTAGGTGTAGAATATCTGGACCTTCGTTTGTCTATATATGAATCGAGGACAATATCGACCATGCAGAGATTAAAGATTTAAAAGTTTTAAATATTTCATTTTAAAGTCCAAATTGTCATTGTGATTCTCAGTTTTTGCCAAAGATAAGAAGTACAAAAAAGACTTTCAATAGAAACCTGTTTTTCAGTCTTAAAGCTAGAGTGTCCTAATAGTGAAGGGAACTAAATGTGATCTGAGTGAGATTTATATATCTGACTCTTCAAAAACTCCAGAACCATACCCCTGTTAAAAGCAGTTCATGTAACCAACCTTATTCAGCAGTCTATTCCTATCCTCTTACTCTATAATTTCCCACACATTTGTCCTAAGAATCAAAATTATTTGCCTTATTAAAGTGAAAAATAAATATCCTGAATGATTCAGAAATATCTTTTGGTTTTGCTGTCTTCTAATTCTGTTGTTGAAATAAATTCAATTCATTGTTCATCTAAAATTTCTTGAATAAAAACAGGGATTTAAATTACAATGCTAGATGCAAATGACTTTAATTCTTAATTAATTTTTGAAAACAGTATGGTTTGTTGGTGTAGTTAAAATGTATTGTTTATATTGACTTAATTTAGACGAGGACCTATTAAACTTGGAATGGCTAAAATTACACAAGTTGATTTTCCTCCTCGAGAAATTGTCACATATACAAAGGAAACTCAGACTCCAGTTATGGCTCAACCAAAAGAAGGTGAGTATCTATTCTTGTCATTGTCTTTGAACCCCCCCTCCCCTTGTTAAATAAGTATATTTTTTTCCTTCCTTTCATTTTTGTTTTAGTTCTTTTTTGCTTTTGATTTTTGGCATGTTTTCTTAGGGAAACATCACAAAGTGAATTCTGTATGGTTTTTGTATTTATGTTTGTTTTTTCACATTTTATTTTATTTTTTTTGAGTTGGAGTCTCACTCTGTCGCCCAGACTGGAGGGCAGTGGCTGCTCCCGGCCACCGCAGCCTCGACCTGCTGGGCTTGGCATTCCTTCCGCCTCAGCCTTCCGAGTAGCCGGTACTACAGGCATGCGCTACCACGCCCAGCTGATTTTTTGGTTTATTGTAGAGATGAGGTCTCGCTGCCCAGGCGGGTCTCGAACCCGCGAGCTCAGGCAATCCACTCACCTCAGCCTCCCAAAGGCACGGGATTACAGGCTGAGCCACCGAGCCCAGCCTTTTTTCACATTTTTAAACTTTTCCTTTTAGAAGTTAACATTTTAGGATGTATGTATGGCTTTTAATTTTGTTGACATAAATTTAAGTCTTTCGGTCTTTATTTTGTCATTGATAAGTGCTGCTTTTAGAAATAGAAAAACTTAATAGTGTTCTGTTTTTGTCATTGAGTATAATTATTTTCCCCAAAACAGAATGCATCTCACAGTAAACTAAGTCATGTAAATTGTGTTCTGTAGAGCATAAGTATTGTGATATTATTCATAATAATTTTTACCTAGTTCTTAAACTTCCTTTTTTATGATGTTTAGGGGCACTGTTGATTATTTATTATCCTTTCATCTCTGTGTCATCTGGGGAAGTATGCATAGACATATTGAATGTGCAGTCCCTTAGTTCTTAAACACACAAAAATGAGTTACAAATAGCTAATTATTCAAGCATGAATCATATTGTCAAGTACTATGATAGTTCTTGTTTTTCCCCAATGAGATTAATGAATTTAGGACATACATAAAAGAGGTTTACATGAGATCCCTAATACAAGTACACAATCTCATACCTGAAAACTTTGGGGCCATGTATGTACTAGAATTCAGAATTTTTCAGATTTTAAAAAAGTAATTACAGACCAGGAACGGTAGCTCACGCCTATAATCCCAGCATTTTGAGAGGCCAAAGTAGGAGGCCTGCTTGAGCCCAGAAGTTTGAAACCAGCCTAGGCAACATAGGGAGACTCGTCTCCACAAAAAAAATAAATAAATAAAAAAATCAGCCCAGTGCAGTGGTATGCATCTGTAGTCCTAGCACTCGGGAGGATCACCGGAGCCCAGAAGGTCAAGTCTTTGGTGAGCCATGATCACACCACTCCACGCCATGCCACTACACTCTGGGTAACAGAGTAAGACCCCAACTCAAAAAAAAAAAGTAATTATGTATATGTATCATATGTTAACACTCCAGCAGCATCTTGGACATTAATATTTTGGCAGCAAAAGATAGAAACATTCTAAGTGAGATAAAT
Source organism: Carlito syrichta (assembly GCF_000164805.1). Lineage (NCBI taxonomy): Eukaryota > Metazoa > Chordata > Mammalia > Primates > Tarsiidae > Carlito > Carlito syrichta. Next base: position 22,271 of record NW_007232517.1, read on the forward strand.
AATTATTATAATATAAATAGCTTTACCTCTGGTCATGTCAGAGTTTACCACCAAATGAGTCATGTATTTTAGAGCTGTTAACAGTTTCAAAATAGAGACTTTATCAAATGTTTAAATTAGTTTATTTTTAATATTTTAGTTAAATTACTATTTTTTTATCTATTAAGGAGGAACAAAAGTAATACTCATTGCAGGAAGCCAAAACATCACAGATAAGCAAAAGGAGGGGGGAATCTGCAATCCCTAGTTACTACCAAAGAAAATCTTTAAATTTTTGTATTTTATATGCCTCAAAAGAAAAATTATTGTAATTATTTACAATCCTTTGATTTAATGGTAGCTCATCACAGATACTTTGAACAACTCTCCTTTTGCTGCCCTGTGAGGGTCAAAATGAAATAAATGTATTAAGCTTTTCCTTTCACTTTTTCTTAAAAGGAGTTGACATTATCCATACATATAATTACGCTTTGAGAGTAACATTTTTGCCATGTTTTGTCATTTGATCTTGTAAACGTTCATTTCTAAGCATATATTTTTTCATTTCTGGTATTGCATTGGTTGATAAGATAGGTTTGGTTTTTTTTTTTGAGTTGGAGTCTCACTTTGTTGCCCAGGCTGGAGTGCAGTGGCACGCTCACAGCCACCGCAGCCTCGACCTGCTGGGTTTAGATGATCCTTCTGCCTCAGCCTTCCAAGTAGCTGGAACTACAGGCACGTGTGACCACGTATGGCTAACTTTTTGATTCATTGTAGAGACGAGGTCTCACCAAGTTGTTCAGGCGGGTCTTGAACCCACGGGCTCAGGCAATCTACTCACCTCGGCCTCCCAAAGTGCTGGGATTACAGGCTGAGCCACCGAACCCGGCCTGATAAGATAATTTTTGTACTTTCATACTTCAGTTTGTTTGCCAAATTTTCCATCAGCATAAGCAATGTTTCTTCTTCATTGCTGTTATGTATGACTTGAACAGTGCCTGGCATGTAGTAAGTACTCAGTAAATATTTGGTGAAGGTATTAATTTCTTTTACCTTCTCAGGAAGATGATTTTGCCTTCTTGGGATGTTTATTTTCATGCTTTTTACCTATAAGCAACTATTGGGAAAATAGGGTGTTTTCTGATGTTAATGCTATAGTACAATTATTGATGAAATTGGATGGTAAGATATGATTAGTCTTTCAGGTCCTGGTTTTAATATGACTATACCATATTCTGGTAATGATTCTCTCTTAGGTCCAGAATGAAACTAGCATTATAGATTCTCCTTTATAGCCTTAAATTTCCATGATGACGTACCACATAGATACAAATGTGTGCTATTTTGTTTCTCTGTATCCTTCTGAATGCTATGAACAAAATTGAACCTGGCAGCATCTTTTAAATACATTATTTTGGCTATTTATTTGTAACAGCTTTCCAAACTTCTTGTTTAAATTGATGACTAAAACTGTAACAGCCAAAAATGGCCACTTATATATCAGGCATAGGATGGGGCACTTTGCATTCTCTTTAATGCTGTCACCAAAACCCTGAAAGTAAGTACTGGTCCTATTTACATACAGAAGCTAAAGCCAAAAGAAGTAGTTTGCCAGGGATCACAAAGCTAGAAGATTGTAAACTAAGGTATGCTTTCTCTCTCATGCTGCCCCTGAAGCAGCAACTCACATGCTTTGGCGATAGTAACCTACAGTAAGTAGTTCAATTTCTGTTACAGTTCAGGACAGGCACAAATGTATAAGTGAAACAATATCTTCGCTTTTCTTACTATGTTTTATTTATTTATTTATTTATTTATTTTTTTGAGTTGGAGTCTCATTCTGTCACCTAGACTGGAGAGCAGTGGCTGCTCCCGGCCACCGCAGCCTCGACCTGCTGGGCTTTGGCGATCCTTCCGCCTCAGCCGTCCAAGTAGCTGGAACTACAGGCGCACACCACCACGCCCGGCTCATTTTGATTTATTGTAGAGATAAGGTCTCGCCAAGTTGCTCAGGCGGATCTCGAACCCGCGGGCTCAGGCAATCCACTCACCTCAGCCTCCCAAAGGCATGGGATTACAGGCTGAGACACTGAGCCCGGCTTATTTATTTATTTTTTAATGTTGACCATGACACACTAAAATTGGTTTAGACCTGTAGTTTGAAAAACACTTCATAAAGGATAGCATGTTTTGATTAGCTTATTTATTGGTCGATCAGTTTCAGGGTAATATAATTTTTAATGATTATCTCAGAGTAAGCACCTTGGATCTTCTGTGGTGTTGAATAGAATTTTTCTTATCTTCACTGATACAAAGTCAAAGAGACAAGATGGGTGAACTGAATCCAGTTTCTAATGGATATGTTCACATCAACACTACTACCTTTTAAATTTCCCTGTGTAGACTAGATTTAGATGTTAATTTTATAAAGGCCTATGTTTATTCATTCAATCTAACAAGATTCATGGATTCTACAGGTTTATTAAGTATATGAAGGCACTAGAGTATTCTTTCTTTGGATTTGTTGTCCTTTTGAGGACATAAGTGAAAGAGAATGAAGAAATGCCTCCTGATACTATAGAGCTGTCCCTAGTATTGTTCTAACTATTTACAAAAGTGAGATATGTCATTACAATTATTTTCATGTCTGGGGCTCTTATATTCTTTTCCCAATTTGTGGAAGTCTTAGAAAGAGGGAAAAAGAAAAACCTTGAAATTAAGATTTTATAATTAAAAACACTTATGCTTAACTATTCTTATACTTACCCATTGCTTTAATACAATGTATCTCAAACTTAGCTTGCTTAGTTTCCTCTCGTAACAAATTCCAAAACTCACCATGAGGCAGAATTGGTGAAATCACAATTGGAGTGTAACAGACAGTAAATTAAACTTGGATAGGCAGTATAAGCAGTGCTGAAGTTATGTGAGTTACCAAATTGAAGGTAAAAATTGGTCTTAGATTTAACTCTTATCTTTCTTTTATGTTTTCTTTAAAACAGCCAAACCCATTCTTTTATAAAACAGTTTTTATTCTACCTTGTCTTTCTTTTTCCCCATTCTAGCCATCTTCTTGCTTTCAAGTTTATACATTGGTAGTACTGTTTCTGAACTGAGGTGCTTTGCTGTCTTAAAGCACCTACTGTGAATGAAATTGACTGGAACCACGTGACCTCAGTCAATTTTCTTCTCCGCAGGTAAAAAGCTTCTCTTGGCAGGAGCGTGGTACCCACAGATATACTCCTGGAAAAGTTACTTTCTTCCTTTACCTTTTAAAAGTTTTAACTCTTTTGAAAATGACATTATTTTTTCTCATCTCTTCAGTATGGGTTTGTTGTTGGAGCAAGAAATCCTAAAGGTTATCTAATCTAATCAACTTGTTTACATCAGAGAAAACTGAGGTTCAGGGAAGTTAATTGATGAGCCTAAATCCACAGCATGAGAGAATATCAGGGCTACACACAGAACCTGGCACTTGATTTCCAGTGAAGCATCATTTTTCATGTTTTCATTCCACTTTCTTCTCTGTGAAAGGGTTTGTAATTCTTGTTGGTATTTGTTTAGTGGCCAGATATTTTTCCTCCGTAACTGTTGATTATTTATATGTGAATAGCTCTTAAATCTTTTATTGCATGATCTTAACATTTAGAACCCACACTTCTCCAGTAGACCAAATTTTGGGCCTCTGGCTAATAATACCCATAGGTAAAATGGATTCTTTAAAAAATTCTGGAATAAATAACACATTTAATAAATTACTTTAATCTCAGAGAACCTATAAGAATATAAATGTAATTTGTTCTAAATCCTGATGGAAAGCATATCAGAAATCCTGGTCTCAGAAAAATGTGATATGTGATGAGATCACAGATAATAGATCTATGCAAATGATCCTAATTCTACCAAAATAAAATCTAAATTTTATATAAAAAAGACTATGGCCAGACAGTCATGTCATGTGTCCCCTAAGGAATTGAGGGGCTGAGGTGGGAGGATTGCTTGAGCCTAGAAGGTCAAGGACAGCCAGTGAGGTCTTGTCTCTTAAAAAGAAAAAAAAAAAAAAATACTAGAGAGACAATTCCATGTTAAAGTAAATGGTATAATCAAACTATTAATCATTTCTTGTTTTGCCCCTGAAATAGCATTACATCTGTATTCAAAATACTTTCTGATTAAAAAATCAGCTATATATTTTTCCGTTTGGTAAGCCAAATTATCAAGGAAACACAAGTGACCTTGCATTTTATTCTAGATATTAAAAAAAAAAAAGAAAAGGAATGGATTCCATAGATAAATTCATGAATCTTTGTCTCAGTGAAGATTCTCCTAAATATGCATTTTATTTTAAATAGTAAAATATAAGAAGATGCAATTATAGACAACTGGATTGAAATGTAGTGATTCAAAATGATGTTGATCCAGAAAAGAAAGCATTATTTTGAAAATATTAAAGGAGTTTTAAACTAATGATTAAAGCATTTTCCTCTGATACTCTTAGAGATGTTTGTGAAAAAGTTTTTCATAAGTTGAATTTTTGTAGGTCAAATCATATATTTATATGCAGCAAATTTCCTGATTTTTAAAAACCGTCAGCTTTTTATGTTCTGTGAATAATCGAACTACTTTGTAAGTTAGGAATTCTTCATAGGATATTACATTATCTTAAAATAGGGCACACCAGAATAATAAAACTACATATTGAATTTATAGGTAACAAATATGTTTCCTAAACGATAATGCACTAATGTTGAAATTTGTTTTTCACTTCATGCTGAGAATTAATCATTATAAGTGACAGATTCATAAATAGCAATGTTTGCTTAGTAAGGATTTTCTAAGATCTTGCATATTACCTTTTAAATGTCTTATAATATTTTAAAATAATTAAGAGCATACTTTGTGTCTTATTTTTAGCTTATCTTAAATGTATATTAAATGTAAAATGTATCTTAAATGTAATATGACATACACATGAGAAAACTTGCTTTGAAGACTCATTCCCTCAGTTAACAAAAGCCACCCATTTCACAGATGATTTAACTTTGATTAACCTACTCCATTGTAACAGATTATTCCGACAACTGGAATTTCTAGGTGCAACTTAATTTATAGAATAGCTTTTCTTTCCATCTCACCAAAATACATCACAATTTTGATGTTAACTCAGTAAAAATTCAATGGTTCATTAAACATGGTTTTAGCATTCATTGACAAGAGATTTGTCATTTTAAAAGTAACTGCTACTTTTATGCACTCTTTACTGCTCAGTTTATAACCTTAGATTCCCTGTCAGAGAAGCATGGAGTTAACCACTTAGCATATTATAATGAATATTCATCAATAAATTGATGTGACATTGCAGTCCCATTTTTCAGTCTTCCTGCTCTGTTACAGTCTTTTCCAATTTTAAATATAGCTCATCATGTAATAGGGACAAGCTTAGAAAAATCTTTAAAACTAATTTTATGTTTTTGGGCATGTTAATAGCCCTTTAGGAATTATTGTATTAGTTCATAATAAGAATATGTATTTGTTTCAGAAGAACGTTCTGATGTTATTGATGTTAGACATTTTTGCCAAATATTTGGTATATATAGATAATTATATAAGATCAGCTGTATAGCAAAAATACTACCTTTTGCAGTTTTTAAGAACAGCATTATCATTTGTTTTTATGTTCCTTGAAATATATTTAGCTTAATAATTTTTATGAAGCTTATGTTTAAGTTCCAATTATAGTTTTAAATCTGTTTTAATCCATATAGAAAGGAAGGGTGTGTACATTTATTCTAAAATCCTGAAAGCATGTATTTAAATAGCTGATGCTAATCATCCAACTATAACTAAAATAATTCATATGGACAAATAGGCATGGCAAATGCTATATAGTAGATATAGATCACTATCTGACATACTTAATCTACATTTTAAATTTTTAAAGGAAAAGAGTGTCTGTAAACAAGATCTTTTCTGTTAAATATGTAGATTATGAGGTCACTTAGCACTAAAGTACTGACCGTAAGCATTATGACAGGAATTTGACACCTGTCATTGGAAATGGTACTTAGAAGCTGTATAATGCAACGAAGTTGAGGGAGGAGAATAAGATGTGGGTAGGAGGCTGTAATTTATAATTCACAATGCTCAAGAATGACCTGTCCAGGGTGACTCAAAATCTGTATCTTTGATTTTAGGATTTGCATACTGTAAACCCTACTAGGAAACAATTGATTAGGATAACTGATAGTATTAGCAGAAAGTGGAAAATATATATATTCTCACACTGAATTTTTAGTTGAAGTAAACGTTCTGTTACTCTAAAAACCATTTCTTAAGTTAAATATAATTAAATTATTTTATTACACTACACCTGCAGTGACTTTAGGGAAGAATTTCATTCTAATGCTTGAGTACCGCAGTATAGAATTGCTACCAGTTATACTGTTTTCAGATTAATGATTTGTTGTATATGAGAATTCATCTAAAAAGGAGTAGTGTCTTTCTGTTTCTCTATGTGATTATTTTGCCCAAAAAAGCTTTCATTTTTTTAAGTAGCACAAAAGCTGTAATTGGCATGCTTTGTAAGGAAGTGTCGACGTGCAAGAGAGTGGCGATCACGAAGAATTCTTTTACGTGTTCTTTCCCCTTTGCACCACCGCCTCCCCAGCAGGGTCACTGAGATCACTAGCTTTTCTTGAAATGGCCATTTTCACTGGCAGGTGCATTATACCCTGTATTTTCAGATTGTTTTTCCATTCTGAATGTTTGGCAGGTTGATTGCTCTGGCTGCATTGACGGAGAAAGGGCTGACAAATGCGGTTGGGCTGGCTGAAAAGACAGTGATTACTGTTTTCCTTTGTGGCTGATTGAGGCCCTTGAAAGGAAAAATTTTAACCTTCACCATTTGGTTCAAAAGTATGAGCATATATTGAAATCATTCGTGCCATTTATCCTAGTTCTGTAAACTTGTCAGAACGTAAAAATCGCTCAATTTCAAGTAATGTAGGATTGGCATACGTCATTATCATTTTGATTAAGTTGGAGGTTGTATCATTGTGTACATTATACAGTGTCATTTCAAGCTTTCTTTCTACAGGTACAGTTATATTTTTATTGCTTATACTATGGAGTTAGAAAGATTTTCATAGCTCTCCAAACCTAACACTATGTGTGTGGCTTGGCAGCTGGTGTGGCCCACAAGCTGCATTTTGTTTGCAGGGTAAAGGCTTGTCTGTAGGCCTCCTGGAGTGCGGGTAATTGCACAGGCCTGCCATTGGGGAGAGACACAGGATTGGAAGCAGTCAAGTGGAAGAATGTTATGCCATCCCATTGCCACCTTGTAACAGAAAGACGCAATCCCAGCAGTGCCATCTGGTTGTTGCTATCTAGTCAGCTGGTCTGGCTGCTGGGACCATGACTTGGCAGCTGGTTCCCATCCTTGACCATTCTTTTGTGTACGTTGTATGTATGTGTGTTTTAGATAATTTTGAACATGGGTCAGGGAAATGACTATAACAAGTAAAGTCCCTTATTGAATAGGCTCTCATTACTTGAGATGCACTCCACTGCTGATGCCTACTGCCTTTTCCTTGCAGACAAATAACACGTGTGCAGGCAATAAAAGTAAATGCTTTTGTCATAAAAATCGATTCTAGTGTGTAGCAAAATAAAAGAGAGGCAGGGTTGTATGTTGTATAACATTTTTAAATAAATGTTTTTAAGTTACTTTCTGGTTGGAGATGTAAGAGATTTAGTAACAAAAAAGTCTTATAAACATTGTATATTATCATAAACATTGTATATTATCCCAAAATATATTTTTATTCAAATTAAGAAAACATTATTTTAAGTGCTTATTGCCACATCATATAACAGTAGGTAATGAGACTTGCATTTAAAATGACAGAATAGAAAATGTGGTCTTATAGCTATTATCTTCAAAATCTGCCTCTCAAATAGCAACCTGAGAGTTAATGTAAGCCATCTTTATGCTGTATGAAGACCCATTAGACACTGATGGTTTCAGATCACAAGTAAGCAGCCAGCTCTGTAGGCTATTTTAGACATTTGATTTTCCTCATTCTACAGCATTAATGTGTCAGCATGCTATATAAAACTATGCAGGAGTTGCATGTTGTTCTCTCTGGAATGATAAATGCTTGTAAGCTTTTAGAGACCTCATGAAGAATTCATCCTAGTTGCTTATATATGTCTTATTTCAGTTTATGTAGCTACAGAATTTTGTGCAGCTATTGATGAGGTGTACTACATAGGTATGTATAAGAACCAAAAAGTTATACTTAATCCTTTCTTAAGATTGTGTTGATAAAATTTATATTATTTGTGTTTATTTGCCCTATTAGTGACTTACCTTTGCTTTTATCTGGGGAGTTGTGATACCCTCCAAAATATTAACTCAGAAGTAAGCAGCGTGCCAGGCGCTGTGGCTCACATCTGTAATCCCAGCACTTTGGGAGGCCCAGGTGGGTGAATTACTTGAGCCCAGGAGTTTGAGACAGCTTGGGCAACACAGTGAAACATCTTCTCTACAAAAAATAAAATGAAATAAAATTAGCCAGATGTGGTGTCATGCGCCTGTAGTCCCAGTTACTCAGGAAACTGAGGCAGAAAGATTACCTGAGCCCAGGAGGTTGAGGCGGCAGTGAGCTGTTATCCTGCCACTGCACTCCAGCTTGGGCAACAGAGTGAGACCTCAGCTCAAGAAAAAAAAAGTTAACTGTTTTCATAAAAATAATTTTTATTGTTCTGTTTTTTCAGATGAAGAGGAAGAGGATGACGTAGTGGCTCCTAAACCACCTACTGAACCTGAAGAAGAGAAAACTTTAAAGAAAGATGAGGAAAATGATAGTAAAGGTATCTTAAAGAATTACGCTTTAAAATATTTTGTTGATTTCTATTAAAATTTCCTTTATTACTTAAGTATTAAAGTAGTATAAAATGCTGTAAATCAAAGAGGTGAATCTGGTTGAAAAGGAGTGTGTGACATTCTTCCAAACTGTGATGGTGTGTTGACATGATTTGGCTGACATAAATCGTACTTCAGAAAATCATTTGTTTTCCAGCTCCTCCTCATGAGCTGACTGAGGAAGAAAAGCAGCAAATCTTGCACTCTGAGGAATTTTTAAGTTTCTTTGATCATTCTACAAGAATTGTAGAAAGAGCTCTTTCTGAGCAGATTAACATCTTCTTTGACTACAGTGGGAGAGATTTGGAAGACAAAGAAGGGTAATGTTTAATTGCTAAGATTTTAGCTTCAGCAATGTTAAGTTACTTTAAGATTAAGAGCGACAAAAGTTACAACATCATCTGTTTTTGGGGTTTTGTCTTTTTCTGTAGAGAGATTCAAGCAGGTGCTAAACTATCATTAAATCGACAATTTTTTGACGAACGTTGGTCAAAGCATCGGGTTGTTAGTTGTTTGGATTGGTCATCTCAGGTAAAATATAACAAAATTGGTTGCTGTTAACTCATTTTTGAATTAGCATTAGCAATAGTTTTATTTTAATTATGGGAACTTTGTGTAATTAAATCAATATATATCACTTGAAATAATGATGGATGATGGCTCTGATGATAGGATATTCATTTTGTCTTATGTCCTTTGGAAGAAAGGATTGGAAGCATTATTTATATTTAAAATTCAGGACTTCATTTATCCCACAGGCCAGTTTTACTCGTTTCAATTGCTTACCAAATCCTTTGTATAAAATTTACACACATATGTTAATAAATATTTTAACCTTAAAACATTTAAAATAATTAGCTGTACTAATTTAAAATGGTACTAATGTCCCAGTGAGCATAACTCTAGAAATATCTTTCTTGATAAAATGTTAGATATTTGGATTTTCAAAATAACCTGGTAAAGACAATGAAATAACTAGGAACATAAAGGAGTCCTTATTTATATGTGGCATTTCTTTTCCACTTGATTCTTCCGAGCAGTATCCAGAGTTACTCGTGGCTTCCTATAACAACAATGAAGATGCTCCTCATGAGCCTGATGGTGTGGCCCTTGTATGGAACATGAAATACAAAAAAACTACCCCAGAGTATGTGTTTCACTGCCAGGTAATGTGGTCTTATAACAGTCTTCCCCAGGTTTAAGAATTATTTGATGAATTTAGACAAGTGCCTTTTTTCTTTTCTTGTCAACATAATGATTTCATTGGATTGGCATTTGCTAAACTACTTCATATTTGCAAACAGATGTTAACAGAAAACTGAAGACTTCTCAGTTCAACATGATCTGCCTTTTGTAGCTTTTCTGACATCTCTTATAATGTTTAATCACACCTATAGTACTTTGCAGTTGTGCTTTTCTGTTATTGTGATTGATTGTGTAAAAGGAATCTTTCATAAATGTCTTTTCTACTGGGAGTTTCAAGCAGACTTATTTGCTGAATATACAATTAGATGGTTGGCCCACTGAATTACTTATACATGGCCTGAGGAGTTGGAACTAGATAGTTTTAAGTAGAAACATATGGTTGAAGTAGGAAACAGATGCAGATTTTTAAAGTGGATTTAGTAGAAGTTTAGAATTTGCACGCCTTTTCTGGTTGTATAAGTTAAAAACCTTTTAATAATATCAAAATCTTGAATAAATACTTACCTGAATCAAAGCTAATATATACTATACTGTCAGATTACTGTCAGAAGCTAATGCACAGGGCCAGTTATCTTTTTTAAACTAATAAAATGAAATAATTTTTTTGCTTTCATAAATTGCTTAAACATATATATGTAAACAACCATTACATTTGACTTTTAAGCAAAAAAATATTTAAAGTACATATTTTTATGTTTCTGGAACAAATTGAAAACCTTTAATGAATTTACTTAGTTGTTTATAACTTCTAATACCTTACAATGAAGAGGGAAATGTTTTGAATAATTTTTTTGTAACATATGAGGTTTTTTCCATTTGAATCCCAAGTATAAAAATTTTACTTATTTGCAGTCAGCTGTGATGTCTGCTACGTTTGCAAAATTTCATCCAAATCTTGTCGTTGGTGGTACATATTCAGGCCAAATTGTGCTTTGGGATAACCGTAGCAATAAAAGAACTCCAGTGCAAAGAACTCCGCTTTCAGCTGCTGCACACACAGTAAGTAAATGAGGTTCTTTCCATTAGACTTCTATGCCACTTTACCATTAGCTACTTGGTAGTGTCCATCATAGTAGTCTCAGAATGTGCTTCCTTTAATGTATGAATTCCTTAACATTTAGCAGCCAAGAATGAAGACTTTTTTTCTATATTTTTGGAGATTTGTTTTATCAGAAACCCATCTCTTCTGAGACAACTTTTGTTAATCAGCATAGCATCAAACTTCACATTTAAAATATCCTCAGGTTATGAGACTTCTGATATGAAACAAAATAACCTATTAGGCTAAATATCTTGTTTTGCTTTTTGGTAAAATAATCTCTGAAAATCTTTATTATTTCTAGCACCCTGTATATTGTGTAAATGTTGTTGGAACGCAAAATGCTCACAATCTGATTAGCATCTCTACTGATGGAAAAATTTGTTCATGGAGTCTGGACATGCTTTCCCATCCACAGGTAAGTTAAACTTGGGAATCTGAAATTTTGTTATATTTTAAGTATGCATCTATCCCAGCTTAGGTTTTTCATAAACTGCATTGTACCAGGTTATAAACCTAAATGTGTTAAATATAGTTTATTGTGTATATCTTATTTTCAAACTGGCTTTATTTAATTGAGGTTGATTTATATAAATAGCATAATGAAATCATTATTTACAAACCAGTTAAAACTAGAAGTTTTTCTACAAAAATTTAAATTTGCAAAATTTACAAAATAATTTTCTTAATTTTTTCGATGTAGGATAGCATGGAGTTGGTTCATAAACAGTCAAAAGCAGTAGCTGTGACATCTATGTCCTTCCCTGTTGGAGATGTCAACAACTTTGTTGTTGGGAGTGAAGAAGGTTCTGTGTACACAGCATGTCGCCATGGCAGGTAAGCCTAAGCTGGAATTTGCAATAATTTAAAACTCTCCTTAGACTAATCCCATTGAGACAAATTACTCCTTATGTAAATAGAAATCTGTCCCAGAGACACTTGTTATTCGTGACAGATTGTTTGAATTTGGGCATAGACGGGGGGGCCAAAAAACTAGAATTATTTTTTTGGAGGGGGGACCCTTTGTATTACAGACTTCACCTGCTAACTACGTGTTCTAGGAACCCATCAGCATCCGTGTGCCAGCAATAGTTGTGAGAGGCTGTGTTCAGCCTCAGTGAAATTTTTTTAGAGATTCTTTCAACACATTTGCCCATTTCATGATGAGTGATTTATGAGCACATCTGTCTACACTGCACTTGAGTTTTCAGCAGTTTTTGACCAAAAAACGGCATGACCCCTATGCCCCACCCTCCCTGTTCACCCAATCTCACCCCAAACAACTTTATTTTGTTTCCCGGATGGAAAACCTCCTCAAAAGGAAATGTTTTGCTGTCGAAAAGGTGAAACAGAAAAACAGCAGAAACATTAAAATGCATCAAAATTGATGCGTTTGAAAACTGTTTTGAGCCGTGGACAAAGCATCTCAAGGTATATTGCATCAAACAGAGAGTACTTTGAAGGTGACTGAAGTGTAAACATGTAAGAATACATATACAATTTTTTTTTTTTTTGAGTTGGAGTCTCACTCTGTCGCCCAGGCTGGAGTGCAGTGAATACATATACAATTTTTTATAAATAAACTCTGGGGTTTTTTTGGGTCCCCTTCATAACATTAAAACCTAAATACTTTTCTTTTTAAAAAAATATAATTTTGACGTGGTCTAGATTTTGTGGGTTGTGGTATATTGTGGTTTTGTGGGGGTGTGTGTGTGTACGACTCACAGAAGTTAGTGGTAGGGAGGAACATTTAGCAGTTACAAATATAGTATGTACACACCACATACTAACCTGTAAACTCGCGAGTAAGATTTTCAGCTGTTTTTCCATTTTGATTTATTTGGACTTTAAGATTTAGTTTGGTCCTTCTGATAATTGTACAGCAATGTCACATATATATTTTAAATTAACTACTATTTTTTCAGCTATTCAGTCTGTTTTGAAATTGTCTAACTGTACCTTATCAATTGCTTCCTTTAAAAAAATGTAGTGTTGGGGGGATGTGGGATTGGCAATAGTGGGAATTTGCTGGCGGAGGAAGGGGCACAACTCATCAAAAGGGTACCTGCATAATACCTAACCCTGAATTGTACCGCACATCTTTAAAATAGAAAAATTAAAAGGAAAAAAAAAGTGACTGTGACTTGAGGTCTGTACGATGCTGTCAGTCATGTAGTCACTGAATAGGCACCAGCAACCCTAAACTTATAAAAATGGACTGTGGAACTTAAGGGGCGAGCAGATGGCTTCCAGAAATGCCAGGAACCAGGTTCTGTCTCCCTGAATTCTGAATTCAGAAATAAACTTCTTTTTGCCAGTAAAAAAAAAAAGGAATGTCCAGTGGCCAGGTATGGCGGCTCAAGCCTGTAATCCCAGCACTTTGGGACTTTGGGAGGCCGAGGCTAGAGAATTGCCTGAGCCCAGGAGTTCAAGACCAGCCTTGGCAACTTGGTGAGACCCCATCTCTACAATATATCAGAAAATTAGCCAGGCGTGAGAGTGTGTACCTGTAGTTCCGGCTACTTGGAAGGCCGAGGCAGCAGAAGGATTGCTGAAGCCCAGCAGGTCAACACTGGGGTGGCCATGAGTGTGCCACTACACTTCAGCCTGGGTGACAGAGTGAGACTCTGACTCAAAAAAAAAAAGGAGTGTCCAGATTTCATCTCAAATATAGATTACCTTCACTTCAAAGCTTTGATTTAAAAGCTCAGATTGTCTTTCTTAAATGTAAGGTCCTTTTGTTACACCACCCAAGATATTAGACTATTGAGTTTTATTGTCAACAGCAAGATGTTTTTGGTTCCAAATATACTTACTCCTTTAGTAGTGTTAACCAAATCTGGATAGAATGACACTCAGCATACATTATTGTGATACGTTAGAACACAGGGTTAAGTCGTTGAAATTAGATCAAGGTCTGATATATAAACTTGTAATAAAATATATTTATAATTCCTCTACTTATAAAAGATTTCCCGGGAGGGAGATGGGATTAACAGTAGCAAATATCTGTCTGGGAACGGGGAAACACCCCATATCAACAGGGTGCCTGAATGAAACGCAATTGTATACCTAACGCTTAACTACCCTAAAACTTCACAATAAAAAAAAAAAAAAAAAAGAAGAAGATTTCCCTAACATTTTCACTTTTATGAAACAGCAAAGCTGGAATCAGTGAAATGTTTGAGGGACATCAAGGACCAATCACTGGCATCCATTGTCATGCAGCTGTTGGAGCAGTAGACTTCTCACACCTTTTTGTCACTTCGTCATTTGACTGGACAGTAAAGCTTTGGACAACTAAGGTATCTAAAATAGCTATTTGCTCAGATTTCTGACACAAGGTGGTGCTCTAATACTACATAGGAAAGATGAAAACTTTTTAAATCACTTCGAATTGTTTGCTAATAGATCAAACTTGCTAAGAAGTTACATAGAGCATGAATGAGCTACTGGATGTTGTAGTTTTCATAAAAATGTGCTAATAAATATGGCAACCTCACATATAATCAAAGGCCAATCTTCCCACCACTTCAGGCTTTTCAAGCACAGACTTGTTTACCCTGAACTGAGTTGGGGAAAAGCCACAGAGTAGCTCACATAGCACCTCACGTATTTATTATTCAGCACGGCACAAAAACTATGCATTTGCTCTTTAGAGAGCTTTTAGAGGATTATTCAGAGCTACAGTGATTTATAGAGCTGTTAGAAAATAGAAAAGACAGATAGAAACTGATATATAATAAGTCCTGTATAATAAAACTATACATAGTAAATTTAAATCATTATGAAAGTATGGTGTAAAGGCATGAATGCATATATTTTAGTCTATAAGTAATTTAAATAGTTTATTTTGGTTTTAATAAACTTCAGTTATTTGAAAAATCCATTTATGTGATAAAGTGCTTCCTGTCCTCCAGTAATTCGAGATAAATGTGATATTGTCCTGCCCCATTAAAAGTCTCAAGACAAATTCAAGAAGAGAATGTTACCTCCTGTAATAGACTTTGTAGTTTCATTTTATCCCATTTTGTAATGAAAGCACCTTAACTTTACTGTCTAGTTTGTCTGGTATTACATTACTAGTAAAACTGTATACACCGTTTATCATATTTTATTTAAACTAAGTTAAATTTTAAACTTTTTTTCCTATTAAACTTTTTTTCCTATTTCCATCTGCCTTATCCTAAGTATTGATTTTTTAAAATAATTGCTCATGAGACAAAGTTTAGAGACCTTCTTTGGTTCTTCAGTTTCTTTGAGAAATCCTAATGGTCTTAAGAGATGTTCTTCACCATTATAGTGAACTCCTAATTATTGATCACGTGCTAGCCTCAGAAATCTGAGATGAACCCACTGTTCACTCTCGTCCTTTCTTGATGTTTTTTTCTGTCTGATAATGAAGTGGGTTAGAAAACTGTGCCTCTAAAAGCTTGCTTTTTAAAATTGAGCATTATGACATTTGGTATTAGCAGATATAAAAATAGCACTTCCTTAAGTCTAATGAAGGAAACATATACAAAAGTGCTTAACAAAGTATCCAGCATATAATAAGCACTTACCTGTGTTCAGTTCCTCTTTTTCCTTTTAATGGAGATCAGTCAGAGCCTGAATGCATTTAGTAAATCATATATTTCCTTTCTTAAATTGTTCTTGAATTTTTGCTTTAATAAAATTCTTAAAATTTGTCCTTTTTAGCAGTGGGAAAAGGTAGAGGAAGAAGAAGATTCTCATAACCACAAACACAAAAATGTATAATCTAGCTAGCACAGGTTTAGCATTCTAAGTCTGAAATGCTCCAAAATCCAAAACTTTTTTGATGTCAACATGATACTCAAAGACAACGATCATTGGAGCTTTTCACATCTCAGATTTTTGGATTAGGGATGCTCAGCCGTAAATAAATAAATAATGCATTTGTCATAACATTGCTGAGAACAAAAAAGAGAGGTTGGGAGCAATGGTTCATGCTTATAATCCCATCACTTTGGGAGACTGAAGAGGGAGAGGAGTTCGAGGCCATCCTGGACAACATAGCAAGACCCTGTTTCTGCAAAAAAAAATTTTCTTTTAATTAGCCAGGTGTGGTGGCATACACCTATAGTCCCAGCTACTATGGAGACTGAGGCAGGAGGATCACCTGAGCCTAGGAGTTCGAGGCTGCAGTGAACTATGATTACACTACTCTACTCCAGCCTGGATACCAGAGCAAGACTTGTCTCTAAAAAATTTAAAAAGTTGATTTCAGCTGGGCTCAGTGGCTCAGCCTGTAATCCCGCGCCTTTGGGAGGCTGAGGTGAGTGGATTGCCTGAGCCCGCGGGTTCGAGACCCGCCTGGGCAGCGAAACCTCATCTCTACAATAAATCAAAAAAAATCAGCCGGGCGTGGTAGCGCATACCTGTAATTCCAGCTACTCGGAAGGCTGAGGTGGAAGGATCGCCGGAGCCCAGCAGGTGAGGCTACGGTGACCGGGAGCAGCCAAAAAAAAAAAAAGTTTCTAGCCAGGGCCACTGTCTATGTAGAGTTTAGAGTTTTCCAGGTATTTCTTACATTCGAAAGATGTGCACATTAGGTTAACTGGCATGTCTAAATTGTCCCAGTGTGACAGAGTGTGGGTGTGTGTGTGTGTGTCTGTCTGCATCTGCCCTGCGAGGGAATGGCATACTATCCAGGTGAGTTTCTGCCTTGTGCTCTGCCACCTATGGCCCTGAACTGGAATGAGCAGGTTGGAAAATGAATGAATGAATGAGTACAAATTATTACAGAATAAAAATTCATGAAGTATACGATAGCATACAGATGTGCAACAGTAAACAACACAGTTTGAAAGCGTTCAGCAAACCTACCATATTTGTTGTTGTTTGTTACTGCCTGATGATGGAGGTTGCTTCTTATAATTTGCACTTTGCAAACATTTATTTGTTGATATAACCTACCACCAGCACTCATTGGTTCACCAAAAATTGGATAAATAATTATCTTGTTTTTATTAATCTTTCTCAAATGTATGTATAGCTCACATTTGTTTCACTGCTTAATATTAGAAATATTTTGGGTCATTTTTAGAAGTTTGGTGGCATTTCTTTTTTTTTTGAGTTGGAGTCTCATTCTGTCACCCAGACTGGAATGCAGTGGCCACTCCTGGCCACCGCAGCCTCAACCTGCTGG